>NW_009614407.1:8221-35842 GCF_000690535.1 Cariama cristata | reverse complement strand
CCCTGTTTTAGCCAAACCAGGACAGTATGCTATATGGTGATAATGAACAACTGTATAGAGGTTTACCTTTTCAAAGTAGTGTCCTAGTGTCAATCAATTACTGTTACCCCCGTTTTACAGAAAATGAGAAAACTGAAGTAAAGAAGCTCTAGCTTTGTCAGGCATATGTGAGTAAAAGTAAGGACTTACATTACACATTTGTTCTATTAATTTATCATACTTCGTATCTAAATATTTTGCCAATATATGATGCATTTTAGCTTACACAGTCAAAAATGGCCTATTAATATACACACATTTTCTAACTGTATTTTTGATTTTACCAATAATTACATTTCCTAATTTATGTAGGCTTAAGGAGTGAATTTGTTATTGTCTTTCATATAAACATATGAAGATCTACATACTTTTAAAAAGAAATAATGTTTTTAAAATATGGAAAATCAATGGCAAGAAGAGTTTTTACCGGACAATATCTCAAATCAGCCTTTCTTAGCAATAAAAAATGGTGGAAAGAACGTTTTGGTTTATTAAAGCTCTATTTCACTAAATTGAAATAGTGACATTTCTTTGTGTTTGTGTCATAAATTAGGCTTTCAGAGGAAAATGCAGACATTGATTGACTAACTTCGCAGCACTCTTCTTAGGGTATATAATTCTTATCTTGGTTTTACAGCTGAGGCAAAGAACAGTTAACTTGGATGCATGAGACTAACCACTGGGACAGCTTTTTCTCTTACTTGCACCTTTCATATAGCAAAGAAACTGAGAGTGTTCCTGGTTCATACTATTATAAATTTGATGAGATTCAGTTCCAAATAATTAATGATTAACACATCAATTTTAATGTTAATAAAACCTATCTCCTCCTTTGAAGAACATTCAAAAAGCTCAGAGTTAGGGAGTGGGACTGATAAATCTTTCTCACTAATGCAAAGGAAAGTGTGCTGAAGAATCTGTAATAAATCTTTGAGGTGTGGTTTTAAAAACCCATTATCCCTCCAGCAAATGCAACCAGTGTAAGTGCAATTAACTTTGGGTGCCTTTAACAGGATGCAGATGTCTAGCTATATGATCTGTCAGTATGCTCAATTAACTATACATCCTAAAAACAAGTCTGCATACGATTCTGTCAGTGCAGTAAGATGCACTACTCTCAACTCCATTTTGCCACAGTTCTGTATTCCTATGTCTGCGAACTCTTTTAAATGGCAGGGTTATTTGCATATTATAATGCTGTGGTTTCCGTGTCTGACACATATTTGCCATTGATTACACTCACAAAGTGAGACACAGGATTGATGTTTCTTTTAAACTTGTACATTCAATTTTTAAGGTTCAATCTGGGTGGTATGTGGGTGCATCTACATTACCAACCTGTGCGGCTGCAATGTGGGAAGGTCTGGGCATTGATTTGACATGAACTGTTAATGCCTTTAGGATTACATGACTATATGACACATTTACCAGCAACAAAGTTCAGATTATTTGTCAGTCCTAGGCAAGCAGTGCACACCTGTACCTAACAGATGATACAAGACAGATTACTGTGTAGAGGATGTTGCTGTTAGAATACTGGACATGGAGAGCAAACTGCAGGAGACCTTGAATCCACATTGTGAGTTAGTGCCTTAACCGATGATCTTGAGCATGATTTCAGCCTTGGTTGCACCACTTTGAACACATCTGTGGTGTGCTTGAGTGCACACTGCATAGCTACAAGTACAGAGACAAGGAAAATTTGCCCTTACAAAGAAAGTTACCAGTGCACTAGATTGCTAAAGTACGTTCACTCAGCAAGTCACTCAATAGTGTGACACTGTAATTGCAGACTGTAAATTCTTAACCTTGCTATACCTCCATTTCTCATATATAAAGTGGGAATAATATCAACTCTTACCTGTCCCATATGTCGAGGACAATTTCGTTTGCTAGATGTTCTGTTGCTGTAGTGAACGTCTCGTCTTAGACCTGGCTTTGAATAGTGGGCAGTAGGTGGTACATGGAACCAGATGTTAAAAGATTAAGATAAAACAAAAAGTTCTGCAGCTACCCGTGAGCTAAACACTGCTATGCCAAGCAATGCAATTTCTGTTGAAAAAGATAGTATGTGATAATATAAGTTAAGGCACTTGAATTAGATTTCCACAAACACAGATTTCTGACCTCTTATTAGAAACTGCCTTACCATAACAGCAGTTAAAACCCTATCTATTCCTTTCCAAATCTGCTTTTAACTTTTATTTAGTGTACACAAATTATATTGAAATAAAATTCCTACGAGGTATGAAATTTATAGATGGAATTAATTGATTCTGGTTTGCTTTTTATCAGTACTAAATGATTATTCAAGAACTCTTCAATTTTGATCTTTTACAGATGATTGAGAAAAATGTTTTTACACAGAACACATTTCATTTCAAAACATTTCCTTGCTTATATTTCTGTCTGTTACTAGTCCTGGCAAACATAATGTTTCTGTGTGGAGAATTAAAATATTTCATAACAAATAAACACGAGGGGGAGCCCATGTCACCACGGTTTGTTTTTTTATAATATACTCAGCAAGCTATCCTGTGTTGTTTAAAGAGTTAAACACGAATATTTTTCTTTAGTAGTTACAGGTGTTGAGACTTCTTTTCAACAGGACCTAGCAAAAACTTATCTGGTGCAGTACGTTTCTAAATGTTACCTTTATACTGGGGAAGGATTAAACAGGTGAGATTCTTATTTTGAACAAAACCAGAACCAATGTAGGTACTGAAACTCTTTTGACACAATTGCTCTCTACTGGATTCAGAAGTTTTCCTGTCAGCTTCAATGAGATCAGAGTTTCATCCTCCGCCTCTTAAGGATAACACACAGAAACCTGCACAATCCTTAGTTTCTGTGGATTTTTTAAAATTCATTTAAGAATTTTCAAGGATTAACATAGATTTACGTGGTGGTCATAGCTACCATATAGCTTCGATCAACAATTGATTACAGAAACTCCTTGAAGCCCATTGTACAGTGATGAAATTGATGAAGTGCTCATCAGTATGTCAAGGTTTTTCAACAGAAGAATACACAAAAGTAAAAGAAATCCATTGCCAAGGCTTCATATTGTGAAGAAAATACTTTTCAGTGGCTGCTTTATTAAAATCCATTAATTAAACATGAACATAATGTAAAACTAGAGGGTTTAGATCTATAAGGGCTTCCCAGAGAACTATCTCAGAACTAGAATATGAGACACAGAACTTGGTGTTTTTGAAACAAATACTATCAGGAGCTGTTTTGTGCAGTTTGAGTATGTTTATTAACAAGATAGCCACACATTTTGAGAGACGATGTAGCTGGAGAGTTTTATCAATAGTTACAAGAAGTCATTCTACATAAGCAATAATAAGAGGAAGATTAAGGAAAAATGAAGTTATACAAAGTGCACCAGGAAACTGCTTGACAGATGATGTGGCAAAAATATTTACATCAATTTTGCATAAGTTAACCACACTCAATTGGATAAAATCATTGATAAGACATAAATGGGTAAGCGCTCAGCATCTTGTAGGGAAGAAACAGGTTAGATAATACTTGGATAACATAGATGATTGGAATTGATTGAGCCTTCTATGCTTCTTCCTGGGCTACTTGCTCTTAAAGAGCAAGCAGATGAAACCTCAGCCATAAAAGTAAGCATTTACAGTTGTGGTGGAAGAGATACTGGACGACTCTAAAAGCCTTTAAGGAATACTTACCTTTGAACGGAGGAAAAAGAAGAAAGCCAGGAATTTTAGTGTACTAAGAATAACTTCCATTCCTGGGGAATTTTTCAGATAAATAATCAAATTTCACTATTAATTGTGGAGAAAAAAAAAGAAAAAGGTAATAGCTACAATTTTCCAATCAGTCTAACACCTTTCTGCAATATGCTAACAAGCCTTACAGAGACAGTGAGAACAGTAGATACCAAATAGGCTTTTGGCACTGTTCTCTGTGTTGTTCTCACAAGCGATCAAGGGAAACATGCTAGGTGTAAACATCTGCAAACGAATGAAAAAATGTTTAGTCTGTTTCAAGAGCAGATGGAAGTGATTTGTTTACAGTATAGAGAGAATGTTTTGAGCTCTTTACGGTCTTTGTTCTTGGTCCTCTACTGATGAGAGTTTTCAGTGATGGTCCTTATGATACTGTAGGCAGTTTGCTGCTTACATTTGCAGTTGACACAAAACTGAGGGGGAGTGCCAGGGCTTTGCCAGTTACGTTTAGCTAACAAATCTGAGTATGTATCAGCAATGTCCTGCTGCTGCACAACGGCAAAGAGCAAAGAAACCAGATAGATTCTGACGGCTTGACCGTTGAAATCTCAGAGCTGCTACTGCTTACCGTTGTGGTGGAAGCTGTACCAAAACACAGGACAAAAAGTAGTGTTACAGACTGATATTTCATATGCAAACATGTAAATATGCAGTTGCACGCACACAGGCATAGCTAAATGATTTAACATGCTTCATATTCATATTATACCCAAAGGTAGTCTGTCCTAGGCACCGGCCAAGTAAAGTGAGCGAATCCTTTAGCAGCAAACTCAAAGTGTCTGGTAAAAGCAAGTATCTTGTAAATAGATGGTCCATTATATAAATTAACTAGTTTTCTTCAGAACATTAGCTATGGCTGAATACTCCCTTGGGTTGAATAGTAAAATTATTTTAAGATGTAGAGAATTACTAGGAATAATTCGATTAATTTCTGCAGCAGTTCACCTTTTGTGCAATAACCATTCTACTAGATGCCCTTTTCTATGAGTTTCAGATCAATGAATTGAAAAAAAATCTACTCAGCTAGTGCAGTTATGGGATATATTTACTAGTATTTAGTAGGTTTTATTTAATAGCAATATTAATTCTTAATTCTGGTGACAGAAAATTGATGTTTTATGAAATTTGGACTACATATTCTTTCATTTTTTTCTACTCATTGCCCATTTAATATAACTACATTTCAGACCAAACACAGCTTCCATTACCGGCAATAGAAAGGATCCTAGTGGCTTCTGTGGGAGACAGGTTCTGCCTTTCCTCTTCATTTGTAGCCTTTGAGGTTTATCTTAAGTTTATATGTGGTCTCCCTCCCAGTGTTTTACAGCAAACCTGAAGAAATCTGACTAGTTGCACATCTGTGTGGCGACTTGCTCCTGCACGTGCAGCAGAAGCTGTGGCCTGGCTGTGAGGCCCCTTTTGAACTGACTCCAGGCCTGGGATATTTGGGTCTCTTTCTTTCAGCATTGCTCTCTCAACACTGTGTACTCCATGGCTTCTCATTTTCTTAGAGGGCAGTGAAAAGAAGGGAGAACAAGAATATATACGGAAGAATAAGGAAAGTATTGATCAGCAGCACTCAATCCATTGCGCATGTCTGCAGACTATTTTCAGTGGCAAAAGCTACCAACGGAGGTGAGGAGCTGCAGCTAAAACTAACCAGGAGATTACAGGAGATGCCATAAGGCAGGAATTTTCAGTCACGGCACTGAAACTGTGATACAGGAATTGCTGAGTCTGTCACAGACTCCTTGTGGTGTCTTCATGAAACTTCTCAAGGAGAATTGAATACTCAAGAATTCTCATATTCTTCTCTTTGGTTCAGATTTTACTTATTAACTGATAATAGGGCTGATAATGACACTTTTGCTCTCAGAGGTCACTGGGAAGATACGTTCCTTACCTGTCAAGTGTTCTGATGACATAGTCATAGAAAATATGAAATTACCTTGGTAGATTGCTACAGGAAGAACGTTAGTTAAAAATTATATATAATTTTAGATCTTGTTATTATATCTATGACGTGAAATGTGAAAGCAAGGGAAAAAAAGATGCCTAAAATATTTAACTGGAGTCCAATTAGCCAATTCAATAGAAACATTTCAATAGTAGTACCTAGTGATTTGAAGATTGCATAGGTGAACTATTAATTGGTAATTGATTTTAAAATTATAGAAAATGCAATAGAAATTTGTTTCAGTGATTTCTTACGTACAAGAATAACAATACATCTTTTCTTGATTACCACAATGGGAGTTGCTTGCCAAAATGAAAGTTTTCTTCTTCACTGGAAATTCATATTTGTATCCTGTCTTATAGAGAAATGATTTGTGGCATCACGGTAAAGTTCTTGGCATTTACAATTGCTTTTGTGCATGAAGTGAATGAAGTTGCCAAGGTGACAGAATGTCAAGTAGAGAAAAACCACAGGGGATATCTGAGTGGGGCAGCCCATAACACCTGGCTGCAGTTCTCAGACACTGGCATTCAGTGGGCTGTAACCAGGTGAAAAAAAATAGATTTACAAAGGGCTTCAGATTGCTTTGTGAGGAGCAATTAGGGGCAATCTCATAATATGATTTTCAGCTGTGAACTTGCCTTTTGTTCAGAGCACACAGCGGAGCTCTGACCCCAAAGGCTTCACTGCACCAATGGTGGTTGGGATGGGGGGGTTTAACAGGCGGAAGAGCAGGCAAAGGAGGACTCAAACCCGGGCTCTAGCTATCGTCTCACACTCTGCAAACACACACAGGTTGTCCATAAGAGTGAGTGTGATGTGGGCTGTCACAGTGAGAGCTAACTAAAGATAAACTGCCAGTGGACTGGGAGAGTAATTGCTCACCACAGTTAGCCCACTGCTCACGCCTGATAACTCCTGAGTGCCAGGAGACAGCAGTGTGCGAGCTAGACACTTCGGTTTACAGTCTGTAAACTGACGTCTGTAGCTACCATAATACCTACCCCTCACCCCTGAGAACAGCAATTCTGCAGGCTCACGAGAGGTAAATAAAAGGAGTATAGAATTAACTACAATTGATTTGTTTAAATTGAATTAAAACTGCTTTAAACTTACCTCCAGATTTTTGAACTCTTAAAACTGATAGAACCAAATATGAATCCACAAGCTTCTTCCAGTTTATCATTTTATTTGTAAGAGTAGAGCAAGGTAAGAAATACGATCTATACTGTCCATTATTTTCTTGTCAACAATGGTGACTCTAATTAATGAACAAGTCATTCTGTCCTTGAATATAAAGAACAAGGGCATTGCTATAATATTGCCCTGAGGTATAACAACTTCAACTCATACTGAAGTGAAACTCAGCTGCAGTTAACCACATCAATAAACAGCTAAAGTTTTGCTAACACGCAACCTATTCACATCTACAAAAATACTTGTTTAGTTTTGCACTGTATAAAAACATGCACCTGAACACAAATAAGGTAGTGCAAACACATACGTTTTTTCACATCTAAGTGTATACTTTATATGTGAAAAATACATAGTACTCTAAGTATGTAGGCTTATACACATGTACCTATGTATTTTGTAAATGTGCTGCTAGAATCCCATAAAAAAGAACAATCTACAGTGTCATAAAATAACTTTTTAATTGTGTAGATATGAAAATGAGGATAAAGAGTCATACTTAAAGAATAGCAGCAGGATAAAAAGAATTGCAATTCGAGAATTCTTCCAAGTCCATGTTGAGTGAAGTGAACTTCATCAAGGCCTTCCTCTAGAACCATTTAGCACTTTTCAGCCTCAAAGTTGCTTGTTTTTTTTATAGCTAGATATTGAATGTGACAGGCTGTAGTGGTCCTGTGCTGAGAGGGGTCACAATCCTGCTGCATGCAAGCATCTTTTGTAAACAGCTTGCCTCTGTGGATAAGTAGCTGGGCAGGTTCAACTGATTTAGGAACCATTTCTCTAGCAGAAGCTTCTTTAAGGTCAAATGCTTTAGTAAAAAATGAAAATCAAGTCATATCATCATGCACTATTGAAATCCACATGTACAGCTTACTTGTTTTGTTCACTAACAAAAGTTTTCAGAAGTCTGCTGTGTTCACTTGATTCTTGGTTCTCAGCTCTACCAGAGCTCTGCTGATTGTGCACAGAAGGAGAGTTTGGTGGCAGAGAATAAATCTTCATCTTCACTCTTAATTTTCCGTCTCTAAAATCCATGCACACTCTTGGGAACAGGAGCTATCTCTGAGTAGCTCTCTCGTCAGGGATGCTGCTCCCTTCTGTATGTCCTTTTTGTATAGTGCCACTACAGGCTACCTGCTTAGAGCACTGGAATCAAGAGGCACAAATATTCACTCCAGATGAAAGTTTTCAATGCCTTTTCTGGTTGGTTGAGTCCAGTTCCCATGCCCTATATGCCTCCTCAGTAATGGGAAGGAGTTAGAGTAAATTAACCCTCTCCCCTGAAGCCAGCAAATTTGTCAGCTTTGGGTTTTGTAGGTTTGGGTTTTTTGTTTTGGTTTGGTTTTTTTTTGTTTTGGTTTGTTTTTTTTGTTTGTTTGTTCAGTTTTTTTTCCTGCCAAGAGAAGGAGAAATAGCCATTACTTTTTACATTTCAGTTTTCAAGGTGTTTCAGCTGGTGGATGCCAGATTACCGAGATGCTTTAAATATCCTGGTTGAAAAACATGGAAAAAGCTAACTGCCCTTCAAAGGACTTTGTGCAGTGATATTATCAGTTTACTGTGACAATGCAGTTCTTTTACCTTGATGGCAGCTAAGTTTTATCATTTGTGTTGAGGTCTCTCACTAGAGGTGCGCTCAACTGTGTTTGCATTGGGAGGTGGGTATTAATATAACTTCCAAGGAAAAGTTTTCATAACTGTTCCCGAAATGGGGATGTAGCTGCTGCAACACTGTGTTGGCTTAGCAGAATGATAAAGCAGAGCAAGAATGAGAGAAGATGAGCTAATTTTTGCAATAATTTGGTATTAATATATTTTTTATAATAGACAAGTCTAGGAAGTGGAAGGAGTATACTGTGAATCTGTGTTACACATCTATTGTTAATTAAAAAACAAAGTAATTTTTTTACATTAGGTATTTTGGCAATAAAGTATAAGAACACATGTATCACCCTGTGATAAGAGGAAATTTTGGCTGTGTGGTAGCTAAACAATAAAAAGAAAAATCAAGGACATGGATTGTGACATTTTTTTAACTACCCAGACAAAGGAGTACTCTGAAGCAGTCTTGCTGGCTTGTCATTCAACTTCCTTCTGATACATGGAATCAGAAAATATGTAAATCTGTTGTTGTTTCTTTTGAGTGTTTCTGACATTCCTTTTCTTACGGCTAACAAGTATGTTGCAGAGTGTGGAGAACCTCAGCCAGATGAGACCTATTTTTCTTTTGTTTACAGTCAGTGGCCAGTTCTTTTCCTCAGATGTTTACTTAGCGGGGGGGGGGGGGGAGCTGATAAAAAAAGTAATTGTGGGTGAAGTTAAGGGTTATATATAGATGCTGATGTACATTTCTTCTGAAATGTAGCGGGGCTGAGTTTTAGGCTGGAGAGGAGGCAGATGATCTGATAGCTCAGACAGTCATTTAATCATTTTTGTCCAGCAGCACATTTCTTACTGTGATGTGTTGAAAGGAATATTGGAAATGCTGCTCTCTGACCCTCTTCCTAATACAGAATTTGTTCAACTACCTCAGAACATCCTCAGTGTACAATGAGGATGGATGAATTAAAATTTGGCCATGAAAGCCAGCCATGACTCCAGTTTCCAACGTCAGGGGCCAGGAAATTTCTCTGATGGTGTTTGCTCAATGGGTAAAAATACCGGTGAGATTCAGTTTTGTGAGTCACCTGAATGGAGCCTTTGAACTGAGCACAGTCTGAACTGAGCATAGTCTAAACGGATCGTTTCTGCTCCTTTTTTTTGCATGCTTGTGATCTGTACAGGGCCATAAGGTATATCAATCTTCCTTCTTCAGACTAATTCTTCCAGCTGCAGGGCAAACCAGCCTATTTCTGTTCAAACTGAGCATAGCTATCCATTTTTAAACTCACACATTATCCGAACAGCTGTCCTCTCTGGATTCACATTTTGCCTTATATGACTTAGTCAAGCGAGTTTTTTTTTTGCTCATTCTTCTTGGCAGGATTTAAAAATTTTGTTTGCTTTCCAGGATTGTGGGAAGTGCCTTATTTTTTGTGGCTTTTTGGGGTGTCTCTGTAGGTACAGTAAATATAGAGTGGTTCTGTGCTTATTAACTACTCAAAAGATGAATAGTACTCAAATGATCCTACTAATATACATAATTTTAAACAAAGTCCTGTAAGGAAACTTCTTTCTTACCTTTTCAAGCATACAAACAGTTCCACATTTGTCAAGCTTAGCTGTAAAATTAATTTTTTAAATTCAGTATATACAAATATATAAGCATATACATACATGTATAAATGAATACACGTTAAAAGACCTGCATTACCTTAAGTGCAAAAGGTAGCACATCATAAAATTACAATTTTAAACTAATGCTAATAATTAATATATTTTACTCACTCACATACATTAATTACTAGGGT
Organism: Cariama cristata; assembly: GCF_000690535.1. Lineage (NCBI taxonomy): Eukaryota > Metazoa > Chordata > Aves > Cariamiformes > Cariamidae > Cariama > Cariama cristata. The sequence continues at coordinate 25,481 of NW_009614407.1, read as the reverse complement.
GATACTGTAAGTTACCTGTATTTCAGCTGAGAAATACTAGATATGTGTGCACAGACACTCCATAGTATTCAGCACATAGGTAGTAAGTGCCAAAAGGTTTGGACCTACTGTATTAGCTGTACTGGTCGAGTATGACACATGTGAAGGGTCCAGTGCATGCAAGATGTGCTGGCTCACTGCGTGCGCCATCTCTACATTTGCAGAAGCCTGAGATGTCCAGATATCTGGTAGCCATACAGAGCAGTAGCTTTGATCAGACTGCCAAGAATGTGGCAATCCTGTACAAATGGTGAAATTATTTTTCAATTTGTGCAAAGTTTCTGATAAGAAAAGATCTGTTGGAAGAAGATGGTACCTGTGGGTTACACGTGGTAGTCCCCTACTACGCAGTGCATCATGTCCTTCTTTATCTTAAGACCTAATGGTTTGAAACACACAGTTTGGTGGTGTCTTATAAATTTGAAAAACTGTGTAAAAGGGGGAAAGTATCTGCTCTTTCCTAGGGGAAATTCATAGTTCCTGAAGGTTGCCTTTTGCAAAAATTTATGGAAATTTTCATGATAATGTCCTTGTCTTCAGTTAAACAAATTGCCAAAAGTGGAGCACTATGAATCAGTTTTCATCTGTTTGAAGCACATTGTTAATTGTTAATACTTGAGAATTCGGCTTATGCATCGCTTACTTGTAAGGATGACATACCTCAGATATTGTAGTAATATCATTCAATGAAAACTATTATCACTTGTGCTGCTTTTTGCAGACAATAATGTATTTTTTTTCATAATTAAAGAATTTTGTTGCATGTTGCATTCATTCAAATAAATTACACTAGCAAGAAGAAAGGAAAGTAATATTAGCCTGCTGCACCGTCTTCAAAGCAGTTCTTTAACATTCTGTGCAAACAACGTGTGTTACGAATTAGGATGATGGAAACCAAATTTTGCCCATCTATCGGGTTTTCTTCAGCAAATAAATCATGTATATTTCAAAGCTCTGAGGACGCTTAAATGTTTTCTGTTAGTTAATCATCTGTCTGAATTTTTTATTTAGAATGACACAAAAATGTCTTTAAAAGATGAACTGCTGACCCTCCATCTGCCCGTCCTATTTCGTATCATGCAGTACAGTGTAATATTACAAATTAATGTTTATCAAAGCTTAGGGCAGGACTTTGCTCCTCACAGTGAATTGGAATTGTTTTTGATGGGCTAGATCCCTGGCTAGTTAAAGGAAACTTGGTGGGATACTAGCTGATGTTACAGGAGCATCTAACTCTCCAGACCGCCTGTCAGGAGGTGATCTGGTTTGTTTGTGTCTGTGGTTTTACACTTCTTCTGTGGCAGGCAGGGAGGAAGGACGATCTTATTTGTTATAAAAGTCAGAGGGAAATGCCATCCAGGAGTAAAAGCGAACTCTTCAGTGTAGCTTCAAAAGTAGGAAATACTTTTATTGGTGAAATGATACTATTTTAATAATAAGATCTTTCTAACTCACATAACACCAACAGTATCTTCTATAGTAATTTTGTCACAACTCGTAGTTCGTGTTCTCTCTTTCAAGGTTAGATATCTAAAATTAGCTATTTATACAACCGCTTTAAGATTGGCCTGATTTTCCCAGCTGGTGCACACAACCTGTGCAGCCACATTTAACAGGGCAAACTGGACTTCACAGTTTAAAAAACCAAAAGCACTTAATTGGTTTGGGAGATATCTGCAGTGATGTCGGCAGGTGCGTGTGGAAGTCCTACAGCCAGCTGGAGATGTGAGAGCAGCCTTGCAGAGCGGTGCCCTGCCTGCCCGGCAGCAGCTCGGCGCAGGGGAAGCTCTTGTGCTTTCCTGATCTGGATAACTCCATCACAGCTATCCCAGGAACCTCTTCACCACAACTGGTTGTGTGTCCTTTAGGCATGTATGTACGGGCTTTACACTGTCTTGGCTAAGCTCTGGGGTCACCATAGAGAGAAACGCAGCACAGACTAACTGCACAAATGTATGTTTATCTGCTTGGGGTGTTTATAGTGACTGCAGTTGTGCTCCATGGTGCTGCAGCCGTGCAGCTCAATGCAGCTAGAGTTCATTCCGCACCAGCTGAGGCATGGCACACACGATGTGGTCACAGCAGCGGCTGCAGACCTGTGCTGAGTGCTTCACTGTCAAATTCCGCTTCCATTTCCTACGTGTCTATGGATGGCTGCATGACAGAGTGCGAGCAGGTGGTTGCCAAGTGCAACAAAACATGTCGTTATAAACAAGCCAGACAGGATCTATATCCTGTAATTAAAGTTTCACTGCCCTTCCTGATTGTTCTTCTCTGACTTCTCTTTTACCGCTTTCAAAAGAACACCTGTCCGTCTGCTTACATGTAGTTCTTACATTAAACATTAATCCCCTTTTACCTCTGTCCCTCACATTTGATGAGTGACCATAATGATCTGCAAAACGTGAACCCAGATGGAACAGATTATGCAGTACATGGAGAGAGGAATTCCTCTCATTCTTAGAAATAGCAGAAATGGCATCAGAGGCAGAGAATACAAAATAACTGCTTTTGTATCTTTTCTTTCTAAAATGGAATGAAAAGATGTGGAAGAGGCAAAAAAGAACCACAACCATGTGGGACAAATGGGTTTCTAAAAATAGATTTTAAAGTATCAGAAAGAAGGAAGATGTCAAAGGAAAGTGTAACTACAAATAAAGAATAAACTTTAAAATACTATAAGAAGTATAAGTAAGATGTAGTTCTGCTTAGGAGGAATGTTCTTCTCTTTCATATCCTACCAGATTCAGGAAATGAGCACAGCGTAATGTTTCCAGCACACTGCAGATTCAAACTTGTGATGGGACATTTAAACAGGGACTTTCGTATCTGGGTGTATATTTGCCTTGTGAAAGTGGCTACAAAGCCTATCACCTTGTCCTGAGGAGCTCCTTGGGGATGAATGAAGAACAGCTTCAAGCTGCAGTCTGATTTGTTGCAGAATACAGAAGGTGACTAGTGAATAATGCTAACTAGTCACTAACCATACTCTGTATTTTCAAGGCAGTTCGATCCATATGAGGCTTGAGTTGCAACTTCAGCTGCAAGCGAGGTCTTTGGTGGCTGCCCTTGCTCAGCGATAGCTTTAACAGTAAAACACTAGCAAGTAAAGAGTTGAGACTGAAGCAATGTGTTTTGTCTTCTGTGTTATTATAGATAGTCTTACCTTTGGCAAGTCACCCTTTCTTCAGTAAAAATACACTAATATAAGATTATATTATTTACTTATCTCAGAGAAATTGTAAAGAGAGTTTAAGTTGCATTTCAAAGGATTCATGTATTTTATTGATGTGATTCTCCAAAGTGTCTAACGGGGGAAAAAAGTGCTCAATGTAACACTATTTTATAGCTGTATAGTGCAGAAACAGAGAAGAAGGTTTCTTCATTCTATGACTTGGAGCTGTGTTGAACCCTCGTTAATGTCTATATTATCATACCACTAAAGGCACCTTATAAGGCATTGAGGAAAGATGGTGAATTAAAATTGCATATCTACTCAAGTCTAAAATTTTAAAGTTTCTATAAGTTTAATTTTGGTAACAGAATAGATTTTATTAAATAAATTTATGTTTACATGCTATTAGCATGCTAATGGACTATCAAATAGTCCTTAAATGGCCATATATGTCAGCATCTGTTACTGCCTTCAATGCTAACCATGTAACTTTTTTGTTTACTATCTTTTTAATTTCTTCTGCTTTATTCTTCTTTTCTAATGGATCATGTGTTGCTGTAATGTGAGTCCTTGGAGAGTGGCTGAGTCCTTCCAGGTTCTGAGTTAGGTTGTACTGGATGTTATGGCTATAAGGCCTCTTCAGGAGAGGGAGGGGAGTGTTGGTATGTAAGAAATCAGGTGCTATCCTGAGAGATATACATTCACATTTTCATCCACCAAACTCTTATTTTTATTTGTCTAGGATTATGGTCTATCAGGATGAAAATTCTATATGGTTAGATACCCTGAAGAGGTTTTCATTGCTCAGATCCCCAGAGAAGGAGATTCAGATGCAGGTACTAATGTTTGACTACCTGCTTCTTTCCTAGGTGTTGTTTTAGAAGTTTCTGGTTTGTGTGTTTCTTCCCACATTATACCAGAATTGGATGATAGGAAGTCATCTGTTCTTCTCTATCAGTGTTTGCAGCCTTTTTGAAGTGTCAAGTCCAGTCTATTTAGGAAAAAGAAAATTGAAACTGTTTAAAACAAACTTTGGAATTTTTTGCTTTTTGCATCAATGATCTTGGATTTAATGTTTCTCTAATTTAATCTTTTTCTCCCCTGCTCAGAAAACTAAAAGTATTGACTGTCATTCTCTGAGTGCACAATGTGTAAGCTCCATGGCTAGTGGCTGTCCAAATCTGCAGGTACTGAATGTTGGCAGAGTCCTGAGCATCACCCATGCATGTTCATCGCATATTTTGAAATATCTGCGAAAACTAACTGCACTCAATGTAACCGGGCTCAATGTGGTAAGGAAGTTTTGATTTATTGCTCTTGCCTCAATTAGTTTTAAAACAATTAGGTGCAGTTTGATTTATATCTACATTATTTGCATTATATGCACACGCTGATATTTGTAATGTTATGTGTTGATATTTGCTATGCACTTGCAGCATTTTGTGTAATCCATAGGATTCACAGTACTGCCTGCACTTTTTGCTTCTCCATAGGCCTGTGGGTATGGTATTATACCAATGGCATAGTACAGGGCATAAGAACATCTCCTACATATTTTACAACACAGAGAACCGTAAAAATATTGTGGTGGTGTCTGCCATTCATGTGCTAAAGCCTATATTTGTTGCAGAGTGTTTTCTGCAGACTGAATTTCACATAAGGAAAAACCAGTAAATTACCAGGTCACACTGAGTATCAGCGGGAGTCTTTACATATCGCTTTAAAAAGACACAAGTGGGGTAGAAGGTGCAAAGGTATCATCAGGGAGAGGATGTGAATGCTTCCTGTCACAATGAACAAAACATAGACACTAGGAAAATAAAATAAATTATAACTGGAAGAACTTTCGCTGTTAAGAAAATAACCTGTTGCTATGAGGTCTCTTATTGAAAATAACTATCTGTTCCTTTATTTATTTTGGTAGCTTAAATCAATGTATAGTTCTGCATTTTGCCTCACTGGTCAGGAAACAGTGATGCCTCTTGGTTTAGCAATGGAAAATGCATTGTCAGAGTTCTTCAGTCGTGGTTTGGGAAGATCTGCCCTCTGAGTCGGGGCAGTCACCATGCTATAGCAGACAAAGCTTGTGAGAGGAAGATCCAGCCATGTAATGTATATATGCTAATGGAATCAATACATGTTATAAACTTCAATCTTAACTGTTACTGCTACGTATTTTAATTTGTTATCATATCATATGTTTTTTGAAAGAATGCAAATTTTTCCAGGAGCCAGGACCATGTAAACCTAAGTGGCTGCAATGCCAAGCATATTTTGATGATAATGTTGGGTATAATGTTGACTGTAAACTGTTTATCTACAGACTAGTTGTGCAAGCATGAATGGCCATTGGGGTTTATTGTTTTCAGCTGCCATTCAATGTTCTGGCAGGGATATTTTTGGCAGATGTGTTTACACACATACCTAAAGAATATTTTTTGTATTTCGTTCCCCCTTTATGTGCTGCATTTTACATGAGAGATATTGTTGTCCATCTTATTGTGACTCAGTGTCCTAAACTGGAGTATTTAGTTTTCAGTTCCTCTTCACAAGTGACAGATAAAAGCTTAGTGGACTTCAGTGCCTATTTATGAATTATTGGGTAGAAATTTGAATGCTGAAAGGAAAAAGTTTTGACTCATACGTGAGTCTTGTAAATTTGAATAGTTCAACCATTTGAAAAATCCTGCGGTTCTTGCTGGTATTCCAAAAGCAGAGACTGTGGTTTCTTCAGCAGAGATGTCACTGTGGTGGTATGCAAGTCCTGAATCAACAGTTAGTCTTCCCGGTCTAGTGACTGAAATCATGGATCTTTTGAATTATGTCCTATTTAGTAGTAGCCGGTGGCATCTGCATAAATGTCAATTTTTTTTCAGTAATTTTGATTTTGAGAAAGATGGAGACATCATTTTTCCTTCAGAGTGTATCTCAGCAGGCTAAGGCAATGATCCTCTGTAGAAATATCGATCCTGCTATGAACAAAGAAAATGTTACATTTTTACTCTGTAAAGATATTTCCATAATGAAATCATGATACTTTGCAAGACTATGACATTTTGAATTACTAAATTGCTGGAGAAGTAATTAATTATTTTCTGTATAAATACTGACAAGCAGTTCACTGTTTATAACAGAATATTAATTTTTCTCACCTTTAAATATACATAAATGAAAAAAGCATTTGCAGTATTTATTTACCAAGTGAGATACTGTGACACTGTCTAATTCAGTTAAGCTTTCCTTTTCTAATACAAATCCTGAGTTCACTGAAGCTGTAACTTCTCATGATTCCTTTTATCTTCCTGCGTGGTTCTGTGTAATTGGAACCACAGAAAATGATGAGGGAGCAGAGACTGCTTCTGTCCGTTTGCCTTGCGTATTTTGATGGTGCCTGATGGTAATAATAGAAGTGCTCCTTCCTCATGCTCATTAACCACGCTACTGAATGCTTTAGCTGAGCCTGTTAGTTACTCATGAAAATTGGTATCAAAGTGAGAATACCGCATCACTTTCCTAAGAGCCGTCCAGCATGCTCACACTCATGAAATTCTTAGGCAAACAAATAGCCTCCAAATGGGAACATGATAGTAGACTCCAGAAGGAAGAAAATGTTCTTGCTGTCTCTTTAGAGTAATAGGATTTCATGGTTTTTTTTGATATGATGATGTGGCATAAATTTTACTTTAGTTTATGATATATATATACATTCTGATGCAAGACATGCCTTAGTAACTATTCTGCCATTTTAGCTCTTAATTGGTCAATTAGTCTAAAATCCCATACTGTTGTGACATAGTTGTAAGCTTCCTGAGTTATTATCCATCTTGGGTGAGATAATTCATGAGTGAACACTCACCACTGGGTTTTTGTCTTATAAGATTGACATTCATGAGCTGCGTAGGCATGAGCATTGCAAGAAAAGCTGGTGGATCTCACATTTAGAATTCAAATGAAGCAACTTGTTTATAGAATATTAACTGTAACTCTCAGTTGCATATAATTCATTTATATTTTGGGAATCATTACATTTTCCTTGTCAAAAGTGAGCATGTGTATATAAAAGCCTGAGGACAAGGTGGAGGAGGCATCTTAGTAGAAGAAACTTGCTCTTCTACAAAGACTGTCTTGTTGATCCAGTAAAAACCCTTCTCATTAACAGTTTTTTACCAATTTCTTTTAAACTGAAGCCATAAAATCAGAAGAAGTGAGAATTATTATTTGAGTAATCAACTTAAACTACTTCTGTGATGGTCTTGCTAGTATACTCGTTTAAAACATATGGTAAATCTATATCGATCACCCTGACTGTTTCTTAATTTCATGACGTTGTGTTCATAACAGACATACTTTGGAAGTAGTCAGTTGTTTTGCTGTCTACAGGTATCTTCATATTTGTGGCTGTAAACTGTGACCAATACAGGAATTCAGGCTTTGTCAGGCAGTGGTTGCCAGCTTCATTATCTTGCTCTGAGCTCTACAGCAACAAGCAAAAGAGGGTAAGACACTTGTCTGAGGTTTAATATGCTGAAAGTAACTAGTATTCTTTTTCATTTTCTATCTTTTTTTTGCCATAAGAAATATTTTACAACTTTGTTTTTTTCATGGAAATTTCCTTGCTAATTATGGGCATTCAAACATGGCCCATGTGGAATAACATTTGGTATAAAGAATATACAGTAGACTTCACTAAATAATAGATATATGCTAATCACACACTGTGATTGGCACCCTTCTCTAAGTAAGCATTATGCCAGAAATCCTTGGTTAAGGCAATTTTTATGTGACAGTGTTGCAAATATGAAGGCTGGAATGGCACTTGCTGTGCGGAAATCTGCAGATAATCGAATGGTTCATTCTCCTCATTACCTTTCTTTGGAACAAACCATTGGCATAGTAAAACTCCGTGCATGCATGGGATGCTGTCTTAGGAAACAGACATCTTGTTCCTCGAATGCACAGACTCCTTCTTTCAATGAAAAATTGTCAGTGAGTCAGATTTTCTCTGTGGTCTTCTTCCTCTTATCCTTCCCTGCCTACGCAATCCCAGCTGACATACCCTTATACTATCCTTGGATGTAACTCCATAGCTCCCCACTGTGCTATCCTACAGATAACCATTAACTTCTTCCCTAAATGTAACCTAGATGCTTCTGAATTTGAAAGTCCTGCATGCACACCCCTGACAAAAATCTTCTTGCTTCCAGAAAGCTTTACAGCTGAAGAAGGAACATTTTAAATGTTTTATGGTTTGAAGTTTATTGCAATTGTTATCCTGATGGTTATTACTGCATTAATTTATTTCCTATTTAAAAATCAAAATTAAAGCTCCACTTGCCTTATATTGTCTTGGTAAAATCTTCATATATATGAAATACTTCTTAGTTTATAATGTATGGAGTTGAATCAAAATACATTATTATTCATCTGCATGTTTTATGCTTTTTCATAGACAGATGAACTATTGTATGTAGAAATTTAACACAAATGTAATTTTGGAACAATTCTTTAGATATGTAATCCTCCGTGGAAAAACTGTTTTAATATTTATATATGTGTGTTAAAGGACTGAGAACAGGAAAATTGTCAATAATAATTTCTAGTTATTTATTTTTACATGTGTATCTAGATATATAAAAGTTTTCTATATTCGTAAAGAGTGGTAGCAAATGTCTGTGACTTTTATTAGTGATAGCCTGTGCAAATATCTCATCCCAGAAATGAAAGCAGAGGCTAATAAACTTTTCTTACAAGGGAGAGAAATACTTCTCACAGTTTAAACAAACTGTTGCTCTTGGCTAAAATGACTGATAGTAATTTCTTATAAAGAATATAGAAGACTACAGAGGAAAGGTTTTGTCCTTGCCAATCATTTGCTCACAGGAAAGAATGAACCCTGACTGGTCACTGGGTTCCCTGGAGGACTCAGGCAGACCACACAGCAATCTCTGGTCATTGATTCACTGTTTTTTTTCTTTAAATATGAATCAGCAATAAATATTTCACACATGCATTGACTACCTCAGTTCTTTTCCAATGGTTGCAGGCAGTAACTCCAATATTCTCTTTCTTATTGCTCTGATCTATAGGTATACTGACAGAAAAATAGATGTTTTCTCTATTTGAAGTATTTTCTGCCTGGAAATCTTAGAAGCATTGTGTCCTTTTCTATTTTCATATTAAAACTATTATGTATTTAATTGTTAGGTTTTTTTTAATAGTGACATTTTAAATCAAATTTTTATTTCAGAGAAATATTCAAAGGTGTTAAAAAGGAAACATCTTAAAATTTTCTTCTTGAACAAGATGACAAATGCTAATTGTCTAGCGAACATGAAACCAGAAGACAGTAGCCAGTGTATGATCCACATAACGCATGTGATCATTTTCCTTTAAAAATTATCTTTCAGAACAATGATCTATGCATGTGTTGGTTTTGTGTTGCCTAAATGTAGGTAATGTGTCAAATAGTCAGATACGTGAGCATAATCAACATTCTTATTCAGGCACAACATTCACAGATTTAATTCAGAATTTATTATCTACATGTACATGTGATGACTGGAACACCGTTAGTTCAAATTACAATGAATATTAAGATAGTCTTGTATGGAAAGTATAAAGGCATGTGTTTTCTCATTCTGAGCTGAAATTTCTCTGATCTCATCCAAGTCGATTCTGTACGTTTACGTATGTGTATATCCATGTGTATATATGTGGGTATGTTATGTATACATGAATGCCACAGACACACAAAGTTCGCCATACAAATGAATGAAAGTAAGTGGTTCCAATACAGATGGGTTTCAGGGAATTTTTGTAGTGTGTTTGGTACAGACTATTTCATGATTAGCTGCTTCAGTTTCTCTTTTGGATGATGGCTGCTTCAAAACTCAGATTTCTAGTTGAAAGAGGTAAATTTTACTGAATCAGTTCCTGGACCAGAAACGTTTCTGGAGTTTTTTGTTAGAGTTGAGATGGAATCTTAAAAATGATGTCACAGTTTTTTTCTGATTTTGTCTATTAAAAAAACCCCTCTAGATGATTATTTTAAAATTTGTCAGAAAAAAAATGTTAATTATGTTGGTGTACTTTATGTTTGACCAGAAGCATTTGTAATTAGGACAAATACCATTTTCAGTATGTGTTTGTGTCTGTGTGTATATACATAGATTCTAGTGACTCCAAAACCAAGGAGAGCTATGTGCTCCAGACGACTAGCATGTGTGATCTGTAACTTGCTAGCATTGACAAGGCTCTGTTTAGGAGATCTCTTCAGATTAGCAGCACTGTTTAATTTTTGGCTCAGCCTCTGCAGAGAAGGCACACAAGCGAAATTCTGTGATGTGTCCCAGAATGGATACTAGAGTTGCAACCCTGCTTTGTTTAAGCATAATTTAAAGTCTGATTATAATTGTTGTTTTTGAGAGCTGGGGTCTGACAGCTTTGGTTTGCTCTTACAGTGCTGGAGGTGCTGGTAAACATGGCTGGTATTTCCCTTGTTTTTTTCCTGAGGCACTTAGAGAGAGGGGTCTACCCTGAAATGCTGGATGTAATGTTCTTCCACTTCAGGTATTCTTTAGCCACTTAAACTCCCATTTCTGTGATTCCCCTGTCATGTTGCTGATGCTTTGTTTTTTTCCTTTTTGTAGAATCGCAGAAAATAAGCATTGAATGGGCCTCTGCCCCAGGCAGAATATCACACCTAAATTATTCCTTAGGTATGTGTGTTTTAATCCCTTCTTAAAAGTCCTCAGTGGTAGAGTCTAATCACGCTTAGGGCTTGAAATGCTTGCGGACCGGGGGAGTATTAAGGGGCAAACGTCATCTGCGGATGACCTGTTCTTACACTTTTTCCCGCTCATCTGCTGTTGGCCTGTCAGAGGTAGGACACTGGGATAGACAGTCCTGATGTAGCCCATCCAACTTTCTTGTGGTATGTTCTGATGTCCAGCAGCAATATATTCCTCAGCGATGGAAAGATCTTCCTTGTGATCAACCCGTTATTCCCTACATCCATACAATAGCCTCTTATACTGAATATTGTTATACCTTTGTTCAGTGTTCTGTTCTCCTTGACAACCTTAGTTTTTTCAGACCTTTGGAATAGGACCATGTTTCTCAGGCTATGATCCTTGTTATTCTCCTCAGGAATCTCTCCAACTAACCCATGAAGGAAAAACTGGGCATCGTTCTTCTATTGAGACCTTATCAGTGCTGAACACAATGAAAGTTTATGTCAGGTGTCTCTGAGGCTGCGCTACTCTGTATAGATCCCAGTTTGATGTCTGGTTTTTTTCTGATTGACGCTCAGATGATGATTCACACATCTCCAGATCCTTTCCTGAAAAATTGCTACCTCTCCAGTTATTTCTCTACCAGTTGGTGCAGTTAATCATACTTGCCTAAGTGTGGTATCTAAGTAATGAAGATTTTGTCATCAGTAATTTGTATCCTGTTTTTTTTTTTGTTTGTTTTTTTTTCTAATTTTCCTAAGTATTTTTAACTCTAAGCTTGCTATTTCACTTGCTTGGATCTCTTTTCAGCTAGGTTTTGGCTGCAAGTTTAATAAGAGTATTCCCAGCTCCAGCAGGGTTACAATTGAAAATCCCAATAGTTATGTACCTATGACAGATCTCGAGTTTAACTTTGAAACCTAAGAAAATACTCTCCAACTATGGCTTTTCAAGGGATTTTTTCACCTACATAACAACAGTTTCACGTTATCTGTTCGTCACAGGCTGGTCCACAGCTAGCTCCCTCAGTCATTACGAGACAAATGTCTTTCCCCATATGATTTTTGGTTAAATTTCTTGCAGCTGTATTCTGATTTAGAAAGTCTAGAAGAATAATTGTTTGCCTGTAATTATTTACACCATCAAGGCAGTTCCATTTTTATTTCTAACAATTGAAAACCTGTAACTCATATTGGACTTTAGATTGCTATTTTTCAGTAGCAAAAAGCTACTCTCTTTGTTTACAGATTTGAAGAGAAAAACGGAGTGCCATACACTTATTATTGGTCCACTTGTTTGTAATTGTGGATCTTAGTATTCTGATTGTAACAAATTGAATCTATTTTTGATGAGAGAACTATTTACATTTTAAAAGATCATCTTCTCTGGTAGAGTTGGTGTGCGTCACAGGTTTCAGGGCTTCATGCTAAGAGAATAACTACTGGCAGGTATAATGAATATATTCTCTTTTCATCATGATTCCATCTTTTAAGAGGCTAAGTGCCTGCTAATTAAAAAACAGAAAGCAAAATATGTAAAAGAGTGAAAGGCCTTTTCAGTATGTTTTCTATTTCCTATCCTGAATCACAATGTATTAAGATTCCAGACTGTGTTTCACAGACAGCTATAGCAACATACATTTTTGTTACATTTTCTGTTTCTTTAGTAGAGTTCAGTGCTATAAGAATAAGCATTTTATTTTTGTTTGTCATTGTCCAGTTACATGTAACTTAATGTGAACTCTTCAGTTGATCCTGAACTTAATACTTTTTTTCTGTGATGAAAACTAATTAAAGTGCATTTGTGTTGACTACATGTTTTTGGTTTTTGGTTTGTTTGGTTCGTTGTTTTTTCTTTGTAATTATACTTAGCTTGCTGTGAGTAATAAATTATAGGGATCATTTTAGGGGACTTTCATGCCTGTTGCTGCCTTCTACTTTTCTGACTCCAAGGAAGCGTCTCTGTGTTTGAAAGTATCAGACCAGAGGTGTGTCTGTTTATGCTGTATCATTTATAAAGTAGTTAGATTGCATGAAAGCTCTAATCTAAAAAAATTACAATGATTTCTTTTGCAAGTTACACTGCTCTAGTTTGACATTTAGAGAGAAGGAAAGAAAATTTTATTATTTATTTTAAATACAGGAGAAAAGTGTGTTCTCTATATTTTATCAAGCAATAATTCTAACCATTCAAGAGATTTCAAAAAAAAAGAGATGCTTAGCTGTGATCTTCTCATGCTAAAAGCATATAATTTTGGGAGCTGGATTTTGATGTGACCACATGTCTAGAACTGAAGGTGAAATGTAACTGCATTGCATTTGACAAGGGCTCAAATACCCAAAAGCTGTAGTTCTCTCCTTGCTTTCCTTTCTGTTCCAGCTTTCTGTGCCATCACTTCATCAGGTACTGGAGAAAGCCATCTCTCTTCTTTCCTTATCCGTGTGGAGGAGTGGGCCTTCCCTTCCACATTCTCCTTCCCTGCAGCCCAATTACTCTCCTGTGGAAGGCACTAAGGCAGAAGCTCTCAAAAAAACAGCTGTGATGTTTGGAGTACTTGGACATTTCAAAATGTTTTTGTTGCAGCTGGACCTATGATTGTTCATGCTTGGACTCATGGAGCTCAATTTAACTGTCTTTTGGAGGTTATCCTTAATATCTTTCAATTTTATTTTTTGTAATTGCTTTATACGACCCTGCTTATTCTGCACATACACTACAAGATTTTTTTAATGTCCTCACCTTGGTTTCTAGGTTTGTAGATCTTACCTGTATCTCATTATCTGCTGTCATTTGTTCTTGTTCTCAGTTGTATGTTCAGGATTGCTATAAAAAGGAGCTGGAATTTGTTTCTGTAAATCAGACTCTCAGATACATTGCAGTTTTTGGTAAGATTTCTGACAATATTTAGAAAACTGCTTTTATTCTCTCTAAATATAAAGAACAAATCCCTAAGGAATGCTAAGTGCCACATGTTGCCAGTTTTATGCTTGCAGTTTGTTCTGAAGTTAGCATTTATAATAGTGAGTGAAATCTATGGAACTGATGCATCTTTTTAAGCTACAGTGGAACCACAAGGTGGAGACCTGCAATTTTCCCTGTTAGTATTATTTCTCATGGATGATTCTCTTGAATTAAGATGCTATTATCACAGCAAAAGTGGTAGTCCTGTGGACTTGAAAATGTGTAGCTTTTTGACCACAAAGGACTGCCCTATGCTTCTGCATGCTTCCCCTTTCATTGTAGATTTTCAGGAATAAAGAATAGTGACTCCAAAGAAAAAACACCTTTTCTGCCTTTTTTTATTAAATAGCAGGACGTGGAAAGTATCCCAGTTCTCTGCAGCCTAACCAATACAGTGGAAAGTTTACATCCCTCAAGAGAATAATCCACACAGTCTCTTTCAAAAACATATACTTTTAAATCTTATTTTCTAGAAATGAAAGAGAAAATAGGAACAGGTAGCTTAGCTAGCTATCAGCAACTAACACGTAGCCAGAACCAAATGTTGCCCCTGCTGTTTCCTTCAACAGCCAATCACACCACTTTGTTTGGATTTTGTCAGCTGAGTAAGACCTGTAGAGGATTTTAAAAATTTAACTTACAGGTGTCCTTACTGATCTGGAAACCACAATTTTTTCTTCATCAAATGCTTTTGCTGTCAGTGAGCATCATTCAAAGACAATTTAATCACAAGAATATTTTTATTAGAGTTCACCCAATTAATAGTCACATTCTGTCAATCGGAAGAATTCAAATGAATGTAGTCATCAGAATTGATATTAATTTCTCAGTTGTTATTAGTTAGAATTTTATGTTTATGTTTTCTGTGGAATTCTTTACACTATTACTTTCCTAACCCCATTTTTATTGAAAAACAGACAACTTCTCTTTTAATTGTGTTATTAACTGACATATTGTCACTTTCTAATCTTATTTCTTGAGTTGCATAAGTGAACAAAATTGAGTACTTAGACATAATTATGTATTTTGAAAATGAGTGTTAATTATTAAAATCTTAACTGAAAACAAGCTCTTACAGCTTATTGCATAATGCATATGCTTTGTAGTACAGTAAATATTCACGTTAAAGTAGCAATTAAAGTTACACCACTACCCTCCCCCGCCCTTGCAAATGAGAATGATAACTGTATTCCAAGCTGCAGGTTACACCTAGGACAAACTGGTAAATTCTTCATCGACAGTTGTTTCCTAAGTTCTTAGATGCTGTGTTATGAATTACAGTAATTGCTCTTACTTTTTAAATTACTGTACAAACCCCAAATCTTTCTCAAAAGCCAAAATCATGTTACAGTTCTGTTTCTGTCCTCATTTAAATATATTGGAATAAATTTCATTTTTAAATTTACTAGACAGAACTGGTTCATTTTGTGTTTAATTAGTTTGAAATAAAATCTGGAAGAATAGCTCTTCCAATAAATTGTCACATATGCCTCTTTATCTTAACTAGTTTTGGGCTGATTTCCACACCCTCACCCCCCACCCCCCACTCTTTATTTCTTGCTGCTTAAGCTGTCTGGACAGAAACCTGACTCTGCTGAAGCAGTGGCAAGATTCCTGATGGACCTGCGAATTATCTAGCATTTATATGGACTGGTTCAAGTTCAGTTACTAAACCCATACAATTGCCACAGAGTAGTTTTTAGAAATACCTACCACTCTTTGCCATTATAGGAAATAGAAACTGTAAAGAAAGAGAGACTTCTTTTTCTTTGTCCTAGTCATTGATACTTTTATATATTTTTAGGTTGATTTCCAGAGATGTGCCACTCAACAATTCTTCTTCAGAATTAATTGGCACCCCAATGTCCTGTGAGAAAATCAATAGCTCTTACATCTGTACTAGCAAATAAATGAGTGTGCCTGGCAGTATTCCTGGGAGCTAAACCCAACCCACATGGCACGGCACATGTCTGTGTGGTCTGACTGCATGCACATCCCATTTTTGGGAACAGTCTCTGAACCATTCCAGCTACCTGGGAATTCTTCAGAAACTGCTAGTTAGAACAGGTCATATTTCTGCCGAGAAATGTTTTGATAGTTTATTAGCAGAGGCAGCTGAATTATAGCATCTAGGAAGTAGCAATGACATGGTGAAGAAGAGGAGAACTAGCTATTTAAGTTGGACTTGTGGACAAAGTGCCTTTTCCTAACCTTAAAAGTTAGACATTGAAATTCCCCTTCAATTAAACATTTTTACAAATCTTGCTATTATTTCCAGAGGTTTTTCCTTTCCCAGCTTATAAATATTTTCCCTTTCTTTCCTTCAATTTTTATAAATCATGGACAATGAAACTCAAACTTCATCAACATTACTAGGATGCTGCATTTAATATTTATGTGTGGTTTTCCGAAAGTAAAGCTCACTTAGCCCCTACAATGTTGTGATGTGTAAGTCTCTGTGCGTATAGGACCAATAAAAATATTCTTAAAGATATCTGGAAGAATACAGGGTTAACTTGTTTTCTGTTTGCGGGTCTCAGGGTGCGTTTCTCGGCCAGCTTTTGCTAGGTCAGTCTGGAATGTGTGAAGGTCAATTTCTGCAGAGATACCGCTTCGGATGCAATTAAAAAATTGTAGTAACTGGAAAAGATAAGTGTCTGGCTTCCCAGAAAAAATATCCTTCAGTCTTTACCTACAGCTACAGCATTTCCTGATGATCTAATGCAAATATGAAAGCATTAATATTATTCTCATTAAATGCAAAATATATTTTTTAAGCCATTCACAGGTAACTTTTAAAATGCAACCAGTTTGTGTCACTCTTACACGAATTCATCTGCACTACACTTGTTATGATCATGTTATAGCAATTAATAATGTCTGTTGTCAAAATATTTACTTTTAAAGGTTGTACACCACTTTTTCAAAATTACAGCTCTCAAGGTTACAGCATTATGATGTAGCTATTTTAAGTAGTATCTTTAATACTATACAGTACAGGAACTCATGAAGAGTGCATTTGTTTACAAAAGATTGTATTTTATTTGAACATCATGATTTTTAAGAAGTTTATTATGAAAGTAAGAATGATTATACACATCTTTAACACTGCTGCAATGAATCATTTAACAAACAGTTAATTAAGAGCAAAACTTTTTCTGTTGCTTTGGATTGCTTTTGAACAGTTTCTCTTTTCTTTTTTTTTTTTTCCCTTAAATTCATTTATTCAAAATTATCCACTGGACCATCCTTAGTTTTAGCTTGAAAATTATCAGTTCATGATGACTATTAGGAACTAGAGCTGTCCTCATTTCTGCTGAAGAAAAAGCCGCATGATATGCTTTTCCTGCTG
>NW_009614407.1:0-8190 GCF_000690535.1 Cariama cristata | reverse complement strand
CTGATCAGATGGGCGAATCATCTGAATCAGATGGGCCATTTGCACTAAACCCCCCCAGCAGTCAGCACAGCACATTATGTTAAAGGTCACATAGCTATAAAGTGGTATGAAATACAATATGAACATACCCAACAGCTTTTAGCCCTGTATGTAGTCAACTAAAGCACTTAGACCTCATCCCAGCTAAAGCCTAACTTAATGCAGCTGAGTGACCAGCAGTTGTTATCTTTGGGTTCCCAAAGTCAGGTGCTTTAGGAGGAGGATCAGCCTGCCACCGAAAGCACTTATTTTACATACATAGAATTAAATTTCCATAGGTGTTCTTGAGTATTTACTTAAAGTTTACTAATCCCTGAACATCAGGATACTCACTTTGTAAAAGATTTGTGAGCAAAGGTTGATACGATACAAGGTGTGGAAGAAGTTTTACCTGTAGAAACGTAACACATTGGAAATGTATTTTTGTAGTTTTCTCCGGTTGTGTAAATCTTGAAGATCTGCAAGATAATACACATATCTAAAGGGCATTAAGTCTGTTAATGGGTTTGGGCTCATAGGAACATCATTTTTTTTCTTTATGCTTTGGAGGAAGGTGAGAGGGAACCTTGTCTTAGTGACCTTTTAGAGGAGGAAACATCCAATAAAATTATTTTTTTTTTCCTTTCTGATTTTATACTATGTTGCTGAGATGAATTGTCTTTTCTGTAATTCGTATGATGAGAAAAGAGGATGTCTTAAATTGGTAGAAGCTCTGGCAGATGTTTTTTCAAGTCTTTTTTCTAAGGCTGTGACAAAATCTCGCTTCTCTTCAAGGTTAACAAGCACAGTATTTTATCTTACAGTCCAGAAAAATTAGTGTGGCTTTACAACTTTGTGATTCTTTTATTGTTTGATTTACTTTTCAGCTCTGAGTCATGTAACCTTTAATCCTCTTTGGTTAAAATCCCCATGAATGTCCTTTAACACTTTCCTACTTAGAAGATCCTTGAGGGATGCTCTACTACACCTTTCTTCTTGTCCAGCTCTCCATTCTTCTATTGCAATATTGTTTGGTTGTACATTGTAATAAACAATTATTTAATGTTTTTTAATACATTTATTTTATTTCTCACATGATATAGAATTAACCTTGCTTACTTGGAGAAAAGTCAAATTAGTTGTGTTCACATTTATTCAGCATTTAAATTTGAACTACTTTCGAAGTGCTATATATTCAGGAAGTAAATTCTAATAAAATTGTAATCTCAATGTTATTCTGACCTTTTATATATAGAAATGCCTACACAGGCTATTTTTCTACTCCAGTAAATTAAAAACACCAGAACTGTTCTCAGGGACTGAGGCCAGTGGGCATAGCAATATTCACTTCATTATTGTTAAACTGGACTTACCTTCCAAAACAGGGTGGCCACATTAAAACTGTCTCATCCTATTTTCCAGTGTTCATTAAGACAGAGAAATCATTTGGGAGATGCTAGTTGTCCTGCATCCAATGCTGAGAGGATTGTTCTAAACAATTTAACAGTGTAGGGGGTTGACTTTCAGTGCCTTTACCTGAGATTTGGCACTTTTGAAACTATTAGTTGCAGTCAAGGGGACAGAGAGACACCGTCCAAAACTGCTTTCAATGGGGCATTGACCAGTTCTGTTTTCCCCAGGAATATTACGCAGAAGCCTGAAGTTGTGGACATGTCTGATAGCCCTGTGGGCACTCAGCTGCTCAACAGCCAAAATCCTCTTGGGATCCAGAAAGGAGACATTCTTCACTCATTCTTTAAGGGCCTGCTTTGTTGTCAATACGCAGAGTTTGCTGAACATGAGCAGGAGAAGATTTCACACAACGAAACAGTGGCAGCCACTTTTGCCCAAGATAAAGCAGAGAGAAGTACTGATTGTGTGTGTCTTCTTTGTAGAGCAACCTGAAGGTAAGAGCGTTACACACAAGCTTCAGAGATGGATTCAGTCTTCCTCCCTGTCTGAACAAATTCAGATATTTCTTGCTCTGTGTAAGAAACCCTGCCCTTCAGGTTGTCTTACAGTTGCTCAAGTGATTGACTATATATTGCTTAGCCAGAATCTGTGAAAATAATGTAAGATTTTTTTCGAGTGGACAGAGAGAAATGGAAATGAAGGATGGATCAGTGACCCACTGGCATAGGGGAAAACTGGCATCCAGCATGTGCTCCAAAGACTTTTTTATCTAGTTATAATGCACTATAAAACACAGATACTTTGAGCAGTGGCTTTGAGCAGCTGGATGCTTCTCAACTCCATCACTGTCCCAGTAGTTTTGTGGTTAGGACACTTGAATGAGGAAAAAGAAAGGTAACTTTCATTTGCTTCAGGCAGGACAGTGAATTAAACTTGATTCTCCTGCTCTGGGGAAATGTTCCAACACATTGAGCAAGAAAGGGAGGTAGGAAGAGGGTCAAACAGTGACCTTTCTGTTTTAAGGAAAACCTGGACCCTGCTGTGGTTTTGAAAGAGCTTTGGCACCATTCTGTAGAAAAAGGTCAAAGCTAATCCTAACTGGAAGGAGGTATGTCTGTTTGACATAATATTGTTCATTTCTGGCCTGAAAAGGACACATCTATCCTCTCTCTTCAGCACTGCTAACTGCTAACTAGATTGGCACGTAGGGAATTGCATTTTGAGAAACCCAGTTCTTTAAGAACTGAGAAGGTTCATCAGTAGACACAATTTGGTTTTGACTACCAGAATTGGAAAAAGTATATAGACTTTCAAACACAAGGAAGGCTTATGTACCTGATAGCTTGTATATTTTTTCAGTTAAAAAAAGGTCCTATTTTAATGTAGAAAGCTTAGTTTGCTTATAGCTTTAGACTATTCTGTCCACTACAGCACTACCAGTGACTCTTTTAGTGGCTTCTGTGGGAAACTTAGAAGCCTGATCAATATGGATTTCACCATCCGTAACCATGCATGAAGGAATATTTAGTCCAGACTTAATAATGAGCACCATGTAGTAATCTAACATAATAAATTACTTTTCCATTGACATGTTATTTTTCTGTGCACAGAATAACTGTTTTTCTTCTCAGTTCTTTTCACGAATGGACTCAGAGAATTTTGCTTTAGATATTAATTTCTTTTACAGCTATGGAGAAACAAATAGTAAGAAATTAAGCAGTGGCAATGTTTTCTCTCCAAAGAGCAATGTAATTACTGCTTGTTGCAGCAATCCAGTCTTACAAGAAAATTATGACAGAATGGACCTAGCAGCTTTGACTTCTTTGACTAGCGGGACTTAAAAGACAAGGGAAGAAAAGCCCCTATTTTCTGAGGATGCTTGTGGATCTTTTCATGTCAAACAGTTTCCTTTGCACCTTTGTTTCTGAGGAAGTGTTACTTCCATACCTGAAGGTGGAATTTAGGATGCAGTGACTTCTTTTGCATTTCACTCGGCCAATTCTGCATTTCTGTTCTTGTTCATTAAAAAGCAGGATTTGTCAGGATTCCTAGCACCTTAAAAATAGGAGAGAATACAGAAAAAAACCCCACTGAAACCCAAACAAGATATAATTAAACTACTCATGAAAACCTTCATTTAAAAGATTAAATTCCTAAGCATTTATTGCTAGCTGCTTATGTTATTCAAAACTATTACAGATTTTGAGAACTGGCAACATGACAGCTTGTCTTTAGAGCAGTCTTTTTGTGTTATTTCTGGGACTGAAGTACTCTTGTTAGAGCAGCATGAGGATGACTGCTAACAACTCCACATTAGGCCCAGCAGTCGTTATTGGTCATTTCAGCATCTCCCTGGCTATTCAGTTGATCATACAGACAAGCTTTTATAAAGGCTGTCGGATGTTCATACATCCTTTGCTGTCAAATCTTAATAATTTCTGCAAAAGTATCTTGGGTACTTTACAATTCTTTTATTAATGCTCTGTTTTCTCACTTCCAGGCTGAAGATGGTTCATCTGTATGGTTCTGCTTCAGTCATGGTCTGGAGTCCATTAAAGAAATCAATAAAATTGTGAAAATCTTTCATAACCTCACTGTACCAACGACTAACATTTCAGTTGAATGAAAAATTCTGTGTATCCTGAGAGACATTTTTGGCTTTTAAATGTACCTCTGCTTTGACAAAGAGCTTTTATGTCACTTTGTGTCTCATTTTTTGGTAAAGTCAAAGCATAAAACTGTGTTCGTCTGCAATATTATGCAAGTTTCTCAATTTCTTTGCCTTTAAGTTTTTAAAGATATAGATTATGCCTTTTCCCCTTCAGAGGTTATCATGATGCAATATATCGAAGTACAGTCTACATGACACCTGTTACTAAATACATTACCCTTAGTTTTTAATTGAAGAGAATGAAAGTGAGTCACATTCAGTAGTACTAAAAATTGTACTGCAGGGAATGAGATTATGTAGCAATGTCCTATAACCTGCCCAGACTTGGCATTTAAGTATGTGCACCTATCCTATATACTTCACACGAGGTGCATGCCTTGATATAACTGGGTAAACAGCTGAAAATGCCACCGAAGTCATAGAAAGTGCAAATGAAGAAACAGCAGGAGAAAGGCAGAGAAGGCAAACATTGCAAGGAAGAAGCACTACCATGGCCCATCTGTGGGAGACCTCCCAGAGCCACTCCGCTCTGTGTGTCACCCTCTCACCATGCCCTCCGCCTGCCTGCACACACTGTGCTTCCCTTCCTGGTGGTAGGCAAAAGGCGAGGTTCACAAACAGGCACAGGTACAAAAGGAAAAGATGGGCCGCCAAATCACGGTTGTGATGCTTTGAGATATATGGTGGCTTGCAGAGGTGGTAAAGTTTGTGTCAGTGAGCGGAGGAATTGGAGTAGGTTTAATTAGTTTTCATGGTGCTGTGGCTGTCATGATACCTGTGTGTAATACTAACCTTTCAATGACAGGTTTCTGTGTTACTGGTTGATTCTGGTTTACTTCTGCTCTACTTTCAAAGTAAACTGCAGAGTTTGTGCTAAATTGCTTAAACTGTCCAAATGTAAAACACACAAAGGTGAATAATAGACTCACTGCAACCATAGAGGGATCCATTCACTCTCTTAATCATCCATAATATTGGGAAGATTAGTTAATATATGCAAGAACTATAGAAAAGAAATACTGTGTCTTCAGAGTAAGGTCTGAATAGCGTGCATTAAATTGTAAATAATGTCCAAGGCCACATACAGTAACAAGGAGAACCAAATTACTGCATAATTGTACCAGTTTCTGTTCTAGTTCCTAACTTTTCAATGCTTGATATTCCAAGCAAAAGTCTTCCTTTAGTACATATGTAAGATTTCTGAAACAATGGAGAGAGATGGGAAGAGGGCTGCTATTTTAGGTATGGAATTTGCCTGGAGCACAGCAGTCCAGCTTTTCTGGGCTTCTGTGCAGTTTTGCAAGTTACTTTCAGAAACCACGTGTATTCAAATAGCATTTAAGAGCTCTGTAGCTTATCCCACTGGCCAGCTCAGATCCTTTGCTCTTTTGTTTCCCGGGGCAGCGCTAGGCCTTGATGTCATGTTGTGCCTCACCTCCTGTTTCTGGTTTCCCTGTCTCTTCTCATCTGCTCCATTTAACCTCTGTGACTACAGCAGTGTGAAAAATGACCTTTTCCCACTCAGTAAAATAGGACACTTTAGTAGGGATACAGTGAATCTCTTCTTGTTCTTGTGTTATCTTAGGCCTCCCTGAAGTTCCTGAGCATGATTTCATGTTCTGTTCTGCTGTGTCAGCCAAACAGATGTTCCAGCCATCTTGTGTGTTTCATGGCACAGTGAAGTAAAACAGATACACACTGAAAATTGCAAGTGGGATATGTCTGTATCTGTAGCTTCTGTATCTTACTTACGAATTTAAAACTTCTCCTGTACCATATCCATACTGCTAGACCACAGAAACAGTGGTTTTGCACATTTATTTCATTTAGAGTTGGATTTGAAGGGACAGATCCTTCTAAGAACAGGCCCATAATTTCAGAACAAAGCACTGTTTTGCCATTGCCTGCTGGGAATCCTGCCCTCAACACTCACTGTAAATCTCCTCAAATAAATCATCTTTTATTTGTTATCTGTGTGCTGTTGTGTTAGGACCATTTGACTGAAACATGGCTTGCCAAGCAAGCACTGGTTGTGTGGCATTGTGTAACAGTGCAGGCATCATTTCTTTTGCAGGATATACCTACGCCATGGCAGTGCTAAATGACACACCATTCTTCATGCCAGTGCCTGAGATTTGGGTCACAAATCTTCTGTAACAGTGGAAATAAGGGAGATGCCAAAGACAATGACATTCACTGAATACACAAGGGATTACCTGCACATGAAGGCAGAAATCTGACCCATGTAGGCATCACACTGGTAAATATTGCAAGACTTTTATATGATCTGATTCAAAACTGAATGTTAATGTGAGGCTTTCAGTTTGTTTTCAGTGTCACTTATTATTTACTCATCACGTAGGTAGAAACATAAAGCTTTCAAAGAAAACAAAGATGCAGAGCTTTGCAGTAGGAAGGTCAAATCCCAAGTCATATAAAAACAGGGTTACATAGAAAAGTTTGGGAAAAGTTGATGCTAAATCTCAGAGAAAAAAAAAAAAGAAAGTCTATGGCCTCTACTTGACAGTTCAAGGTAGTCACCACCACAAGAGATACACACAAGAGAGTGAATAAGAGAGTGGGTGTGATAAGGATTACTGACAAATGTCAACTCATAAACCTGCAGCCACAAAAGCAAACAAGGTGATCACATTGACTTGAGTGGGAACTCCCTGTCTGTCTAGTGAGACACGTTCAAGCCCCAGATAAGGCTGTTCCGGTTCAGCTCAGGAGCTTGTCCATGCTGAAAGCCAAATGTCCTGTCTCCTATGAACAGAGAACTGCTGTGTATAAGCAAGACAAGGTTGTCTCTTTTGATGGATGAACAAACCTTCATGAGCCCCACAAGTGCTTCATGGTACTCTTTGTGTACAAAAATTTGATGGGCAGATGAGAAACCATGGAACAGAAAGAACACTTTTGTTAAATTCATTCTGCTTTACTAAAACACTCGATTTTGCTAGGCTCAGAATCTGAAGATGATACCGCTTTGCTACTCTTAGTAGTTAGTTCTACAAATGTGTAATGGAAATGTAGTGACAAAAATGTGTAAAATCATAAATTGAATCCTTCAGTTACCTGATATTTGTAAGCTAAAATTTATACTCCAAATTACTTAACAGCTGTATTTCTCTAGAGTGCTAGGAACATTTCACAAAACAGTTTATTGAATAGAGCCAGATTGTTGGCAGGATTTTAGGCTGAGTCTGTCTAAGCCTGACAAAATAGTAATCAAAAACTGTAAAATGATAATAGTTTCCTGTGATGGCATTCCACACTGCTCAGGCAGAGGACCACTTTAAAGTTCCCACTTAGAGTGTGTGATTTATTCTACTGAGAGGTCAGCTGGACTATTTGTGCTTTGCTGGATCAAGTACTTAACGTTGGGCTATATTTCTTTCAATAAGGAAACACTGTTTTGATAGTTGGATTTGTATTCTGTTTAACTGTACCACAACTTTGGTATTCACAATTTACATTTGCAGATAGACATAAAAAAGAATAAGCACAGGGAAACAAACAAAAAAAAATCTCAGTTAAGTTTTAACTGCTTCCAATGAAATTTAAGTTTTGAGTCTAACTTCAAAAAAGTCTTGGTTTCTCCCAAGAAAGACAGGTGCCAGTTCTTCTATACAGAGCACTGAAAATCTGGCTCCTTTGGTTTATTGATTTGAACGTAGCTGCTGCATTTTCAGTTTAAGCTGGTATTTTAACAATGTACTTTTGTAAATTAGCGGTGACGGGATAGCAGTGAGCGCATACTCAGCAGTGTGTAATTCCAGGCCTACTCGTGGTCAGCAAGAATTTATCTAGTGAAAATTTGGGTCATCCTGGGTTCTTTGTCTTCCGTGAACATATGGAAATCTTTATTCTGCTGGAAAACAGAAATGAGATTTAACACCCCACAGTAACCGCATCGTATTGCGACTCACATTTGATTGCTGCAGGGGGGTGGGTCGTGTTTTTAACCTGGGGTGTTCGTAAATAGTTACCTGTGCTCTTCGCAACACACCGGGCAGAGGGGCGCGGAAAGGGCACACCCTGCCCTCGCACCTCCGGCTGCGGCAGGGGGCCCGGGCGAAATGGCG
>NW_009614406.1:0-19389 GCF_000690535.1 Cariama cristata | reverse complement strand
AAATAGCAAAAAAAAATTAAAAATATGTGTTTTATTAGGTTCCACTGATCATCATCAGTCTTTTTAAAACCAGTTTAACTTAAATGGACTTTGAACAGAGTAATTTTTCTGCAGGTCAGGCAATATTTCTCTTTAGATTATAGCTGTATATTTGGTGTTTCATTTTCTGGTGCCTGTTAGAGTAATAAAAGAAGACTGAAACTAAAAAATTTTTGCTTATCCCTTTTCCAATTTACCCAATCTAAGTATAGATGTTAGGGCAGACCGTTTGCTACTCTAATACTTGTTACAAGAGACAGGAACTTAGGCTGCTCAAAGATAAGGCTCAATCAGTTAATGAAATAGTCTATTTTGCATTATTTACCGTAGTAAGATAGTAAACTCAGTGACTCAGTCTTCTGTTCATCTGCCAGAAGACTTAGTTGTTCTGGGATGAATGGTTTTTGCATCTTTCCCACACAACACTCTTCCTATTCTACAGACATCAAAAGATGAAAGTCCCATACTCTGGCTCAGGAGGTTATTCCACAACTCATTTCTGATACTCATCTCAGACCTCTTTTGTTTCCAAAGTCGTATGATTTCCTAAGCAGTTGCTCTTCACGCTGAGAGCTGTGACGTTTGATTTTTGTCTGTCCCATCATCTCCTCATTACTGCTTTCATTTTAACAAGTTCTGTAGTGTGAGTTCCTTAATCTCTTCTTCCAAGCTAAATTTAGTCAATCTTAAATCAAACTTAAATGTTGAATTAATTGCATACAAATGTTAGAACATTAGAAGTGTACTAACGTAATCCATTCACGTACCATATACTACAATTTAATGGTTCTGCACTAGGAAACTGGATTAGGGATTTCATTTTACACCAAATCTGAGAAACTGAAGGCTGCTTTTTCTTCTTGTTACAAGCTGGAAGGAGCTAGGGGTATCGCTGAGCTTTGCTTTTGACTTCCTCCATAATTCGCCACTGAAAGACACTTTCTGTATCCATCCCCTTGACATGTTTTGCCACCCGTCTTCAGAACAAGCCATCTGTTACGCTCTCAGTATATTTCACACTCACTTTTATTCAAATATGCTGAAAGCTGCTGAAGGAAGAGAATCTTTTTCAGGCACTTAATTCTGACCAAGTGGAATGAGTGATGTCTAGCTTCACTCCTCAAGACTGAATGGTTTCATAATGGCATTAGGCTGGGCACATCCGAACTGGAGCGCTCCGATGTCATTCCTGCCTGCATGAACAGCCACTGTGATTCTTTCCAACTTGTCATGGTAAACCAAACTAAGACGACAGTATTCATCATACAAAAAATTAATTTGACAGGCATTCTTGCTACTAAGTTAGCACTAAAAATTTTGCCGGCAGTATTCAGGCTAGCTCGTGGTGCTGGCAAGTGAGTAACCTTGTCTCTAGGTTTATTTGCAGGAACTGCTGGCACTTAGGTGAACCATTTTCTTTTACTCTACTTCATAAGAGTGCTCTTTTGGTGTTTGTTTTGTTTTGGTTTGGTTTAAATTTGGTGGTTGTACTTCAAAGGCAGGGATGCTGACAGAGCAGCGAAGCGCTGTTGGTAAATTATTTAGACCATGGTTGCCACTGGCTTGTTGAATCCTGTGTTCATATTTTACCTTTTATAAGCAGAGATTGAGTGTAAGTGGAGGTGAAGCTTGGTTTTGGATTAGAGAGACTTGCAGGGAGCCAAGCTGTGGTGGTTTGTAGTTGCTATTCCCAGCTCTCCTTCACCGCCCTGCCGCAGGCTGGGCACGTGTGCCTCCAGAGGAGGAGGGGAGCGGGGTGTTCCTGGGATTCGCACCCTGGGGTGTTCCCGAGGCCCTTGCTCCCTCCCTCTGTGCGGAACGAGGTGGTTCCACAGTCTGCTGGCTGTGGGCACGTAACTTCTGTCCCAGTAACGTGTGGTGTATGTAACCCATGCGAACTGCCCACAGGATAAGCATAGTAGACTCTGTAGTTCTTCAAGAGGCAGTCAGATGTTACAGTTCATTCATCCAGTTTAGATACTGTAGCATCTCTTCTGTATTCTTGAAAAATAAAGAAGTGTTTGTGTCTCAATCACTCATTTTTATTAGTAAAAAGAAAGAAACGAGCATGCAATTTAATGCATTAAGAGCCTCCCTCCCCATTTCTCTCGGGTGGCACAGCTGGTTTCTTTTCAGAATTTCTTTTCTTGGTATTATTTTTAACGGAGCAAACTTCATTTCATGGAGGAAGCACTGCAAGTGCTTGTTCTGTTAATATCTTTAGAGATTTTCCTCGCTGTGTGAAAACTGCTGTAATGGAAGCCAGTCTGGCAGAAAGGTCACCTCCTTTTAATTACTTGGTTTTTACTTTCCTTTCTCAGTAGTAGCAAAAGGAGAACATATTGGTCTTTAACATATGTGCTTTGGAAAGGGAGGCAGATAATGGCTATGCATTGTCAAATCTTGCTAACAGGACAGAGTTCTGCTCCGAGCTGTGCTTGTCTCCTGCCAGAATCTGTTACACTACATTGCTGTACCACAGCGTGAATTTTCTGAGGGAAGAAAAAAAAACAAAAACCAAAACCCAAACCTCAACTCTAAAATTGAAGATACAAGATTTCATTCATTAAGATATGGCTTTGTGACGTAAAAATTGTGTTAAAAACAAAATCAGGGGTGTAAAGACCTCTCGCGTTGTCATCTGACCATCTCTTCAGTGTCATAATTTATCAGCAAAAGAGCAGCGTGGAGCCCCTGGGGGGCAGAGCAGGCTTGTCTCCTTGGTGTGTGGCTGTTGGCTTGCCTCTACCAAACAGGTTGCCAATGCTAACGGCAAATGCCCATTTCCATTTGGACTGGAGCAGCTTCTCTGTTGCATGTGCTGGGAGAAAGATCCACCAGATTCCTTGCGTGGTTCCATGAGGGTGTTTGCTTTTGGATGAGACTCTGGACCTATTTCATTGTCAGTTGAATTAATTGTGGTAATACGTACTTGCGGCCTTTCATTCACACAGGGGGATTTCTTAGCTATTCAGGCCTGTATTATGCACACATGATATTTGGCAGTTTTTGCCACATCTGGTATCCAGCACATTCCAAACATGAGCCGTGGTGAGGCAGACATTGCATCTAGCTCAGCCTCTTGAGTTGGATCTTTGCTGCTTCAACAGTTGAAACGGAGGGCATAGACAGTAGCCTACACTTAAATGTTCTCTTACAAAATGCTTTTAAGACAGAGCAAAGCGATGTAGCGCTCCTCTTTCCAAAGCAGAAGGTCCCCCAGGGACATGTCAGGTCTAAGTGCAACACAAATATGTCAGTTCAGAGATGGCTCAATGCTGCTATGTAGCATGATGAACACAGCTCCTCTCCCTACATACGTGCGGTAGAGCTAACTCAGTTACGGTAACCTAAGTGGTTTGGCCAATGTCTTGTAGGAAATGCGTCAGAGCTAGAAACAAGTCCTCTGTGACTGCCATGTTTTCATGTGTGCGGTGGTTTGGTATTCACAAAGCCTCCAGATTCCCAAAAAACACTGTGGTTCTTTTTACAGTGTTGAAATAATGATTTTTGTAGGCCCTGGCTGACCAACCCTGACATGTGCATTTACACCAGATGCCCCCAATCTTAGAGTGATGCAAGATGATAATTTCTTTCTCTGATGTTGGTTTTTTAGTTAGATGTATAGTTTTAAGTTGCTGACACTTTTGTTTTCCTTACATATGTGAGCGATAACTTCTCAGTGCTATTTCATTATGCATCTAATATCCAAAGTTAGATATCTGAAAATTTCCTGAAGTGCAAATAAAATGATCACTGGACCTGAGGGAACGTGGCACACTCTCTCCCATGCCTTTCATGTTATTTTCCTAATTTCTGTCACCACTTACAGGAAACTAAAATGCCCCTTGGATACGTAAATCATCCTTTAATGAAGGTTTTAAAGAAAACCAGTCCATCAGTTGATGGCAGGTGAAAGCATTTACTGCTGTCCCGTTCTTCTGTTTGTTTGAGTCTCTGCTTGTTTAGGAATTCTACTCGCCGGCTGCTGTCCTGTCAAAATGCTCAACTTCTGTGGAAGCTTCCAGTAGCGACGCACAGTCTCGGTTGTACTTAAGCTATTACTAACTTTCTACAACATCTTTCTATAAATACTTTGAAAGCATTTTAATGTGTTATTCTTAACCTACAGTGACCTTCCTGGAACAAAAGATTTGATTAGGAGATTGCTAATAAAGGAATGAATACTCACAGACCAAAAGTGGAGGATGTATGTGTAGGAGAAGCTGTTGCAGGAGAGAAAGTGTACCTGCTGTCTTGTACCAGAGTTCCAGCATTTTGAAGGGTACTGCCTGTTGTCTGATCATAGGTCAGATGCTCTTATATTCAAATTAAAAAAAAAAATCTGCTGTTGTTTGACAAGCCGTTTTGGTGCCAAGTGAACTAATCTTTGCGTAGCATCGTGATGCATTCCTCAAAGCTTTCTTCAATCCTTGTGGTATTTGTTCTGTCTCAGATATTGCAGTTTTCCATAATAAGGGTTAGTTTACCTTCCTGTTACTATGGCCGTTAATCTGTGTAACGAATAATTAATATAGAAAAAGCAATATATGATTTGCTTCTGCAGATAGACCACACTATTTTATTTTCAAGAGTCTAGTAAAACTTGATGGTTTACCACTTAGGAACGTAACTTAAATGTTTGGAGTCCATGGTATTCCCCAGAGTGATTTATAATACAGCAAGAAATAGAAAACTTAAGAAAAGGGAGGAGGGTTTGAACGGGAACACTTAAAATTTCTTGGCAGATGCTTACTGCTAGGGAAGCTTAGGGTTTGGTTTTTTTTTTTCCTTTCCTTCTGGGAATGAGACATTTCAGGGAGGAAATGGCTGATCTGGGTTCCTGAGAGTGCTTTCTGAAGGCAAGCTTAGAGAGCAACCTCGTTTACATCACAGCCCACATCCCTGTGAAAAATGTAGCATGCGCTCTTAACCTGCTGAGGTTGGCTGCTGCTCTTGGGAATGGAGCCCCAGCTGTCTGACAAAAGTGGCTGGCACCACGGCCTGACTGGGGCTCCCCGCACCGCAGAAAGCTCGTGGTTGCGCGGTAATAAATAGCCTTTTTCTGTTGGAAAGAATGGAGTCATGTAGGTGCAACTAGAAACTTATATTCTCGCTTCTGGAAGCCAAGGTTAAAGACTTGCGCAAGATTTAAAGTATTCTGGCGTTGCATGAACAGTGCTATTTTGCTCTTATTGGATGAACTTCAGGAGTTTGAAGTGAATTTTTAAATTCTCACAAATGGTAGATGCAGAAAAGGGGCGTCATAGTTGTTACATTCTCAAAAAATACTGAATTTCCAGCATCCTGAATTGTTTATAGCATTTGGGGGAATGATTATGTTTTGAGTTTCTGATAACAGCTCTTAGTTTTACCTTCTTTTGAGCAGAGATTCCCAAAGACCTGGTTTAATGTTGTGGTAGGTCGAGCTTTACTGAGGCTGTGCAGGATTCGGATCATACGTGGCGTTATCGTCTGCAGAATGCAACTTGCGCAGAGTGAGAGGCAGTTGTCAGGGATCCTGAAAGGAGTCAGAGGCTTCAGAGAGCTGGTGGTTTGCTTACTTCTGTATTCTGTGTCGTTCCTTCAACTTCCCTGCTTCATGGGCTCTAGATTACTTTGTGCATACAAATGTAATTAGTTTGGATATCAGTACTAAAGTTTTAGTGATAGATTGGAAATTTATTATGGATATGTTTCATCTGTATGGCAATGGATTTAGCTGTATATTAGCGGTGTATTTGCGACCCTCATTGTTGTAATTATTGTATGTCTAATGTATCATGTTGACCCGGAGGCGTGCTCTGGAAAAATAGGAAAGCCAAAGCATGGTAGGTGTTAGTGTGGCTACCTTTCAACCAAAAATAAATTCGTCATTGCCCTCTAAGGACCTTCTATGTGGTGATGTTTGCCTTCGTTTTTTCTGAAGCTCAGCTTTGACCTGGATAGGCAATGGAAAAGAAATGCCAAAAACCAGATCTTTGACTCTGAAATGGGCTTTCAGAAACGAGACAGGCAGTAGCTACTTGGAAGAGCAGCACTGAAACACAGAAATCTGTTGAGAGCCGTCAGCACCTGAGGGTCACCAAGCGTTGGGAACTTACAGAAGATATAAGTGCGTGTCAGATTTCTCTAAAGTCCTTTTTGTCTAAATGTTTTGTTACTACTGGTAAATCGCCTACTGTCCCTCTCCCTTCCCCCTCTGGTGCATTTGTCCTGAGAGGAGCCACAAGTCCCAGACTTGGTCCAAATTCTGGTGGGAAGTGGCATGATTTACCTCCGGTAGCTTGGGGAAGAACTGTGTCACTGCTGCCAAGGGCACAGCAAAACCTGGAACGGGGCAAAAGTCCACGCAGATTAGTATCTTAGTGTGAACAATTGGAAATATCTTGCTATTATGAAACAAAAAAATATTTTTAAAAGTTAGGTGAATAGCTTTTAGGAATTGAATTTGCAGAGACAAAATTTCAGAGCAGGCCTTTAAAAGAGATGTGGTAGTCACCAGAGGGTGGCAGTTGTACATGAAGACAACTTTGGTCTGTTCTATGTTCTCATTTCATGATTAACAGGCAACTCAACCTCTTGAACTTTCTAGATTTGTGGTGATTTTTTCATACATACACTATTATTTGGGAACATGTGCTCATGTCAGGACTCGTTGAAAATGGTTTTCCATTAACAAAATTCTGTAACCAGGATCTCTTCATAAAGTGTTTCCCAAAAGTGATAGAGATTTCATTCAGATATTCTAAAGAGCCTCAAAGGAAATTGTTTTTTGTGAAACATCCATGTTTGAGTGGACCAAGCTGAATCTTTCATGAAAATTGGCCAAAGCCCATAAGGAAAAATGCACATAAAATTAATTGAGCTTTACATGTTTAAAAGCAAGGATTCAGTCTTGCTGTGACTACTGAGCACAGAAGAGGAACAGACGGTTTTGGAACAGGCAAAATTTTGTGACCTTTTCTGTCACTGGTAATTGCAAAACCCATATGGATCATCCCAAGCATGAATTTGATGAAATGAGAAGTATTACGCACAACTGGCTTCTAAAAAATTCGATGCATCTAAGAAATAAGTAGATGAAATGTTTTTATTGGAAATGTCTTCACGTTGTGCTGGAAGGTTACAAACGTAGTGTGCCGAGTCCTACTCCATACTGGAAATTGAAACATGAGGGCTGTGATCTGCTTTTGCCGCAGGGTGACTTTTGCTCTTCTGTGAGATCTTCGAGCAATGCTACAAGTTGCTCTCTATGAAGTTTGCTTTTGCTCAAGCATAGAAGTTCTTGTTCAAAGCTGTATGGGAGAGAGGTCCAGAAGTTTTGAACAACTGTCATCTGGCTTTGATGTTTTAAAGGGAAGAATGTCCTGGAAGGTCAGTTTTAATTGATGCTGCCTAACAAGGGAAAGGCAGCGATGAATAACATATAGTCCTGCTTTTGTCTTTGGAAGGTATATCAATAAAGCAAATAATATGAAAACATTACCCTTTTGTACTAAGCTGGAAAGTTATCTTAGAGACAGCGAAGTCCATATTTTAATTGGTACCAGGATCCTGAATATACAAACCCCAGAATTCTGACTTTGCATCAGTAAATAAAATGATGTATTATAAAAATATTTCATTCAGAAAATGAAATGCATGACATCAACATACAAATATGTTATTAATAGCAGAGATGATGTAAAGTATAAGGTTTATATTGAAAATGATACATTAAACCATAGCACAGAGAAAGGAAAGAAGCCTTTATTTTTCTTTTTCCTTTGATGGTCAACATTTTTCCAGTGATCTTGGTGTAGGGCTTACCACTCCCAAGTTGCTTTTGTCTTTGTCAATTACTAATGTTTTCTTTAGTCTTCTGATCTCCCAGTCTTCCCAGGCAGGGGAGAGGATGCTCTCCCTGCCTCCCTCCCTGCCTGCAGTCCTGGGAATGTCTGCAAAGGAAACCAGGAGGTGCAGGGAATGGAGGGCTCCAGGTCTCCCCTCCATCGCAAGCAGCATGGAGGTACCGAGTGAGCAGCACACACAAGAGCTGCGCTTTTGAGTTCCTGGGGAAGTACTCCGGGTGGTCGCTGCCCCTCTCTCCTTGTCTCTTGAGCTGGGAGATGCCTGGAAGGATAAAGTCAGTCCGTTTCTCCTCACTGTGACGCCCAGGGTCTTCATGTGTCTGCTTTGGTATTGTTTGACTGCTGCTGTGTCGCAGCTCTGAAGGAAAGCATCTTCCTTGACTTATTAACCCTGCTTTTTGAAGAAGCTTTTCTGATTTTGTGAAAGGACGAGGAGAAGCAAAACAAGTATCAGCACTTTGGGAAATGGGATACATGAGTGGGTCAAGGTACCATAAACTCTTGTTTTCTTGCCCCTAGTGCTTGACTACAGTCTTCTTTGGGGTTGCAGTTTTGATTCTATGTATGGTTCAATAGGATTTAAAACAAGCACAAAGTCTTGATCTCTCCTCTTAGACAGGGAGTAAATGCATAACCAAAGTAAACAACTAACTAATGTGATGGGTTTAGAGGATGGGTTAAATTGAAATCTCCCCAGGAAGTCTGGTCTGGGTGGCTGTTCCCACCCCTATGAAGAATGATTTTGGAAAGCTGTGTGTAGCTCTTTACTCAGTCATTGTTTAGATGATTAACTTAATTAGTTAAGAAATATCCAAGACATCAAAATGGCATGGGCATATTCTTGTGCCTGAGGGGTCAGTGTTTATCTCAAAACTGTGAGTACTTGGAAAAAAAAGAATGTGTTTCATCTTACAAGCATATTGATATCAGAAATGACTTGACAACAGGGGAAAAGCGAAATATCTATGGATGGGGCACCCCATTTAGCAGTATTTACCCTGGCAAAATTCCCTTTGGCTTTGCTGACAATGCTGGTGGAGTGAAAAAGGCTGAGACCACAGGGAGCAGAAGGAATTTGGTGGGAAGCATTCCTTTGTGCTGTGTGTAATTCTGAATGTGCTTTTAATATTTTGGGGGTTTGTACTTTGGATTAAGTACTGAGTTAAAGAGTTTGTTTTGATAATTTAGCATTTAATCTCTTGCACCGATGTCATCTAGATTTTTAGATTAAAAAAAGCAAAATGTACTGTGTCTGATGTTTACAGACCCACAGGTAGAAGGGTTTTTTTTAAACTGCAGTTCACTGGGTGACACTGTTTGCTTTGAGAGTAGGAGCATAGAAGAAATGGAAGGAGATGGCTAATAAGAGGAAAAAATAAGACGTACTTAAATGATTTAATAGGTCAGAAGATTTGGTTGAAAAGAAAACAGTCATAGGGGAGTTTTATATATATGTATATAAAAATCATCTATGTGTTTATACATGCCACAGAAGCATAAAATGGGATTGACATTTGTGTCTCACCTTTTTTCTTTTTGTAATCACATTAATAAAAATATAAAAATTAGTGGTCAAAATACGAGGCTGATAGTGAAGGAGTCTGTCCAGAATCTATTAAAATGTAATGGAAATTGAGCATCAAACTGATATTCCACTAGTTTAAAAACAAAACAAAACAATCCCACAGTTCTTCCTATTAAAGAACTTAATATGTAATTTTGAAATTGTCATATCCCAATATCAAAGAAAAAGTTGGCAAAAAATACCATCCCTTTTTGGGGGCTGGAAATGGCCTTATTGTCTTCACTGAGCTCTACTGCCTGCTTGACACTGTAATAAATCAAGTCATTTATTGTGGTATCTAAGTATGGGCTTGCATAAACTCACTTATTCTTGAAGACCTTAAATTGCATATTTACCAATGCCCAGATAAGAATAATGTATCCTCTTGTAGCTAAAACCATGTTGAAATGAGTTTATATTTTGTATTAAGAAATTATTGCACATCTGCCCAAGTTGTGGAATTCTATAAATATTTTTTCTGTGCTATTAATCACAGCATTGTTCTTAATATAAGTAAAATAATATTAATTTCAGTTCATAGCTTCATCTCTTTTGTCTATTTCCCTTTAAGTTGAAAATCAAATAGTAATAGCTATTCTGTGTCACTAAACTCCATGGTGTGTGACTGTCACTAAAATAAATAAAATATGTGTGTAGGAAGGAGGAGAGGGTGGTTCAGATGTTGCCCTGGTATTCATACCTTTTTATGTTCTCATGCATGTGTGTGTATGTATGTGTTATATATATATATATATATACACGTGTATATATACACACACATATAGTAGTAAGCCGAGTGCCTCAAGCTACTACCTGAATCTCTTCAGAAATCTGAAAACACAAACACATAGAAATTGTTCTATGGATTTTAGTACATGTTCATTTTCTTTCATTCTAGTTTTTTATTTGAAATCAGTTGCATTTAGTGGGTTGGTGGGATTCCCTTTCCTGTAGAAATATGTTGTGCAAGTGTGTTAAAGAGATGAGCAAATTGCTCAGCGTTGCTTTGCTGTTCCCAGATGCAATTTTTTAATTGCCAGCCTTACAGATTGACTTTGGGATCTGAAAATCTAGATAAATCTTTGTTCATAATAGCTTTTCTGCAGGCCAAGTGATGCTTTCATTTACACCTGTGCAACTGCATTAGCCAGCTGGCAGCAGAAAGGACGGAAAAGGCTGTTTTCACAAAAGCATATTCGATAATGAATCGGTAAGAAGCAATAAACCCAAACCCTTCATGGTGTTTTATAGTTCCTTCCAGAGCACAGCCACACTGCTCGGTGGTTCAGCTGCGCTTGGTGTTCTCCTCATCTTGTTTGACATCAGTGATGTCCTGTGCAGATGGCGGTCATAAAACCGTGAGTGGGTAACACAAAGCATGAGGACAGAAGGACCAAGTGTGAAGCTGGGAGGTGTGTGAGGAGGAGAGGGCTGGGGTAAAAGCCCCCCTGGTCGCTTCTTGCTGCCTTCCCCTTTGTGCCTGAATTCAGTGGAACAGCAAGCGAGCGCTGCTGGGGAAGAGTTGTCATGTGTAGTGTAAGAGGCCCAAAGAAAATGTGTCCACTGGATGTGGTGGGCTGGAGGAGGACAAGGAAGAAGCCATGAGGGGTATGCTGCTGCAGGCCTAGTTCTCCAAGTATATTAAGCAGTGTTGTGAGGAGTAGGATGATGGATGGATGAAGAATGGCAGCAGGTTCCATCGCAACTGCCACCTCCCGTTTCAGCTGTTCGGGCCAGAGAAGACAGCTCAGAGAGGGCTCCTTCTGTCCATGTATCCCGTTGGACCAGGTACTGGAAAGTTTTGCCCAATTGCTGCCCTGCAGGTGAAGAAATTCAGTGTGAGCAAACCTCGAGTTAGCTATCAGATTCTAGTAATCCCGTGTGAAATTCCAGGGAGGTATTTTGTGAGTTTTAACGTTTGCCACCATGTTGGATCCCCCCCGATGTGCCCAAGAACAAGCAAAGTCACTTTAGTGGCAAACGGCTCTCTCTAGCCCACCTACCCCTTCACCTCCAATATCAGCAGTGGGTTTTATGCTGGTGCTTCAGAGGCTCGGGGTATGATAACACATCACATAGAGTGGCTGTAGGAATGCATAATACAGAAATCATCTTTCCACACTCTATTTCTTGCAAAATGACGAGACCATTTGTGAGACAACATGCCAGGAGTGCCGGTTGTAGGCAGTGGCACAGCAGTGTGAAATTTCAGACAGAGCTTTACCAAGATTGAAAGATGGTAACAGGAGCTTGTGATGAGAAGAGCTGAGCAAAGGTGAGTAAATGCAGCTCTGTGTGCTCTACGTGTGATATGAAAGTGCATTTGTGTTTCAAAATGAATGCTTTAGAAATGTCTTCAGAGCGCATCACCTGTGTTTGTGTACTAGGAACAATGAGGAACGCTAAATTCAGTATGAAAAGAATTCAGATCATCTCCAGGACCCATTTTCTGCTGATAAAGATTATGGTACTTAAGAAAAAAAAATAATTTCAAGAAATTGGAAAATATAAATGGTACTAAACTGATGGGATCAAATTCATTATATTGAGTCTAATTGCAGCTTCATTGGTCCAGATTTATTCCGATGTAATTCTATTACTATCAAAAGTAGAGTAACAAAGTGATGAGTCAGGTCTGTTGTTTGTGGATCTCCCCTAGAGATCATTAGCTTGTATACAATTGCATTAAAATTTAAATGACATGCTGCTGCCATTTTTTTGCTTGGTTTGAGGAAATCTGCATATGTGGGAGCCTCTGAGTAATCTAAATTGAAGCAGTTGAGAAAATGTCATGTAACAATGATATGAGGAATGTAGTCAAATATTGTCTTAAACAGCTCAGCACAATTTCTATTAATTTAAGTAGGAGAGTCGTAAGTTCTGTTGCCCTGTCAATATGGTGAAACTTTGAAGAAAGCTGCAATGTGGTGCAGTGTGATGCAGAAGATGCTTTGAATCAACTTAATTGCTAACTAGAGTAAATAACTTTATTATTTAATATGACACTAAACAGCCATACAGAAAACTACCGTGATAGGTTCTAGTTGTAAGCAATGGAAGTCTTGAATAAGCATGTGTTGTTTTAGTACAGTGGTATTTAGAAATTCTTGTGAGGCTCCAGCATGCTGGGCCAAGTACAAGAAAAGATGTCAGGGTGTATGTACTTCTTTGTCCCACACAATATGTCATACAAAATGCAACAGGTAGATAAAATAGGCCAGTGGGAGAAGGGCAAGATGGGGCAGTCAGGCAACGAGGTACCCACCTGGTTCAGCACATAGCTCTAATATTTTGTCTTTTTGCATGCACCTCTCATTCATTTATTCATTCTCTCTCTTTTACTTGATTAACTTAACCCAAAATAAAAAATATCCTTAAGAACACCTGTGAAAACTTACAATTTTTGAATTTTAGAATATTTTAATCAGTATCATTAGGTTTCCCACCAAGAAATCTCATCATCGGGTATAATACTATTAAGGCAGATATGTGCCAATGAATTGAGGGATAGGAGAAGATTCACCTAAAATCTCTTTCTGATCCCTTCCCCCCAGCCCGGAGCCATAAAGGCTTGTTCACAGCCATGAAGGTTGTTATAGGTGTGTACCTGTGCATGGGTATTTTATATGCTCATTTATGAAGGACATTTCATGAAGAGATAAAACGCAGGGAATTGTTTCAGCATGTTTCAGTCATCGTGTTGCATATTGTTTGCCGTGTGTGACCTCCTGTTGGAATAGTTGACTGCAGTGGCTCGTGCTTGAAACCTGAACTTTCCTTCAACTTTCTCTGTTATTGCTTTGCCTATAAACCTGTCCATAACCCCTGAACAACATTGTCTTTGAACTCCAGTGCTTCTACTCAGTGAAATTCTCATCCAAGCTTTAATCTTCTCTTACCTTGATATATTTTAACCTCCCTCTTTATAGCCTGGCACACAAGCAGAATTTAATGGTGATAAATGCATTTCTAAGAGTAAAATCTATAAAGTATACATTAGAGATTAATCTAAGCCAAATCCTCATTCCCAACATGTTAAACTTGGGGAAGTTTCAGAGGAGAAGCTAAGGAGCCAAAGGTTGTAGCTTAGTCACGGCTCTAACATTGAGCACGTAATCTTTTTTTTGTTTGTTGGTTTTAAAGAATGGTTATGTTAGGTGTCTTTTTTACTACAGAACATTTAGATCATCACTGAAGTAACAGTCTCAATTTACATTCATGCTATGTTCAAGAACAAAGTGAAGGGTTGTTTTGTGGAGGTATTTGAGGGGAGGAGAAGAACAAACAAACCAAGGTCAGAAGGCAAATCTTCCCAGCTTGTCCTTCCTGTTGCATTTTCCCAATGCACACAGGGAATGAAATCGTAGTGTGCTTCCTCTTTCAGAAAGGAAGTGGCCACCGCTTTCGCTCGTGCTCTCCGGCAGCATGCAAATCTATCAAGCTGTAACAAAATCAGCTTATTACAGGACTTTACTCCTTTTTAAAAAAGCCACTCATTTGCTGGTAAAATTCGTTATTATCTGGCTCTGTTTTGGAGCTTCTGAATTATGTAGAGCAGTACAATTTAGTAATCTGTAGATTGGAGAAATAGTACGTTAAAATGTTTTCAAATATGAATCATACCTGTGATTTTTTAATTTTTTTTGTTACTGGAAATTGAATTATTATGATGCAAATGTGCATTTAAATTAGCTGTTGTAATTCAGAAAATGAAGATTTTCAGGAAAATTTCCACAGTGAAGTTTACTTGTAGATTTGGCCTGGGCCAGACTTTGAATTGCTCCTGCTCTACGTATTAAATGGGCTCAATCTACAACCCTTTGTAGGTGGATCATAAACCCACCGAGAGAATAAGAACCATAGGGCACAGTGAGCCTCTCAGGGGGGTTTCTACAGATACATATGTATATGACTCTGTATATACAGCCTGCCTACAAATGTACACAGACAAATTACTTTTCTAGGAAGAACATTCCTATAACCAGTATGAATGAAAAAAAGCTTTTAGGCATATGCTTAAGCCTACTAAATTGAAATCTTTAAGAATAAATTTTAAGCCTGCGTTGAATTCATTGGATTTAGGCATGTGCTCTGGTGCTTGCGAGTCAGGACCAGTTGTCTAAGTCTAGTGTCTTCTTCACAGGAGATGGAAAACACTGAAATGCAAAAAAGAAATTGCAAGGAGGTACATACTTGTGCTCAAATGACAGATTCTTTATCGAACTTCTGACAAGAGGCCACTGGCTTTTGGGAATGGTTTTGGTTTGTTTTCATTCTGTTCTGCTTTTCAACTCTTTTCCTCTCAAGAAAGCACAGCTGGAGAGCATTAACGGAGGACAAATGATGCTGCAGAATATCTGCTTGTTCATTGCTGCTTTTTCAGCTTAATTCTGCTAAATGATGCCTGATTGAAGTTTTAAACTTAACTGCATTTAACACTTAAAAGCCAAAGGTATCTGTAAAACATTCCCCTCTGCCCAGCACAAGACGTGCGGAGGAGGAGGGAGGGAGGTTTACCCCCGAGTCCTTCCCTCTAGCCAAGCTTTCTTGCCTTCCTTTCTCCCTTTAACATATTTAATTTCAAGTACCAGATTTTTGTGGGATGTGGGTTAGCTCAGATACAGGGGTGTGTTTTTGTTATTTTTGTATTTTTACTTCCTCACCCTATCTGCTAAAAGCAAGGTGCTGATGTGGTGCGACATAAAGCTTTATTTGTCCTAGTAGACAACTGCTGGAGACAGTGGCTGTGTATCAGCCTTGACTGATAACAAAAAAATCTCACCATCTGCCACCCCTTATGCTTTTCAAGAAGCGAGTGTGATAGCTTCCAGCTGTATATGAACAAGCTGCATGGGTGGGAGGGTGAGGGTGATGTTGGAGGGGCCGAAGGAGGGTGTGTGTGTGCTCTGCCTGCCCTCACACCATCAGCTGCTACGGGTAGCATGCGACTTTTGCAAAGCCAGCATAAGTTTGGTGGTAGTCTGCCAGAGCCTGGGGCTCTCGGGTACATAAATGTGGGAGTTAAAGGAAAAGTGGCAATGTTCTTTTGAAAAACCAGGGTGTTCCCTCTTGAATTGCAGAATTCTTGAGAGTGGTGATTCCTCTGGATCTCCTGAGCTGTGATTAAAATGCGATGTTCTGAGGTGCCTTGTTTGTAGGGTTTGCTGCATTAAGCTGCAGAGCTTAAAGACATCTGTGGGGAAAAAAGATAAGTGGTTTCTTTTATGCTGTTATCCTTTGACTGAATTTTCCTTGCTATTAGGAGATTTATTAGCATTTTTTTATGACTGGTCATAGCTTGTGTTCTTTAATATATTATTTGCAATTTCCTTGCTCTAGATTGTACCATTTAAGGAACATGAGTCAAATTTTCCATCAGTTGCATCAGGGAAGCCATAAATATGTCACAGGGGGTGTATTTATGTACCGTATTATGTGGGGGAAAGATTTTGGCCTGTACTGCGTAAAATTAAAACAATAATTAAGCTTTGGCAGAAAGGTTGGAAGGAAAACTCCTGGCTTACATATATTTGTATATTTACTGTATGTGATAATTAAATGGTAGTTACAAATTTCTGTGTACCCTAAATCGCCCTGATGGAAACACTTAGGCCATGTTACCCCTTAGCAGGTGTTTTAATACCTGGAGGAAGGGGGGAAATTCAAGAAAACAGATTAAAAAGAAAAGCGTGCTGCAGTCTGGAGTGAGGCAGGCACTCAGGTGCCCTGATGGGGGACAGAGGATTGTCCATCGGAACAGGTCGGTGTCAGGCAGCCCCGTGGTGACCAGCTGCGGAGGGAGCTTTCCCTTCCCGCCTGGTTTATGGGAGGCCCACCAGAACAGGGACAGTCAAAGAAATATCATCTTGTGTCCCTTTCCATGACAAAAGGTTAATCTTTTGGGGACATCATCTCTCTAAAGATAATGATGATCGTTGATCTTGGCAAAGCATGTAATTAAAATTGAGCGCTGAAAAGAAGTGCAGGGCAGGAACCTGAGTGATGCTTGCTTACTGGTGGCAAAGAGGAGGGGGCAGAAGGGGGAACCGGGCAGTTGCCACCAAGCACGTAACTTGTCTAGAAAACCTTACACCCAATTAGGATACAAACGGAGGCATCATGCATTCTCCTAGTTTCCCAGACTCCTTGCTCTGCGGCCGGCATGTCTGGCGTTTGGACGAGGTGACTTTCTTTCCCGTTCTTGGGGCAGTGCTGCTCTACCTGGGCCCGGCCAGGGGCGTTCTGGGGCAGGAAAGGTTGTTCCCCCGCTGCCTCGGTGACCAGCTGGCGCTTCCCTCACCGCACTCTTGTTGGCACAGCAAAGTCAGGGCTGGGGACATGTCATCCGTTTATTTTGCGATGTGCGATTGCATCTCTGTCTCGTAATGCTGTATTTTTTACTTTTTTTAAATTTGACTTTAAAGATGCCTTACAGCAGTTGGAAACAGTAGCGTGAATCACTGAATATAAGTGCTTTTTCGTAAATTTAAGGACAAAAATATCAAAATGTAACATAATTTGGTATCTTAAGTAGACCTATAAAATAACTTTAAAAAATTTCTTAATTTTTGGTGACAGTGATTCTTACAAAAACTTTCTTTGTTTTTCAACCAGCTTTAATTTTGCTTTGATTGTGTGGTGGGGTTTTTTTGCCAGACAATTCTGATTTTATAAAATGAGATAAAAATATGTTCTTCATAGATTAATGAAAACCATGAACGTTATGTGCTGTTAGAGCTTAAAAAAATTTCTTTAAAAAATGACTGTTGTCATTTGGCAAATAAC
Organism: Cariama cristata; assembly: GCF_000690535.1. NCBI lineage: Eukaryota > Metazoa > Chordata > Aves > Cariamiformes > Cariamidae > Cariama > Cariama cristata. The sequence goes on along the minus strand of NW_009614406.1, from coordinate 2,148 downwards.
TGTTGTGTGCTAAAAGCTGCTCTTTTGTATGAGCCTTATGTAACATTGCAGTTAATAACATTTAGTGTTACTGGATGCTAAATGCCTTTAGTATCTCAACTATAAAAGCATGTTTACAAAGATGAGGCAGTCTTGTTGGAGTGCCAGATTGTTAAATAACTACAGGTTGCCAAACCTAAATGAACTTTTCAGCTGGTAACTATGTGCAAATTGCTATCGCAGATGCATATTTATTGGAGAAATGCTCATGAGCACATAGTTGCTTCTAGTTACAAACGTTTCTTTGCATTTGTCCTTAAACTGTCAGTGATACCATTAGAACAAATATATCTAGATATATAAACACAGCTATTTTGTGTTTATTAATAGCTAAATAGCTATTTTTAATTAATTTAACTTATTGCATAGCTATTTAAGCTATTATGTTAAATAGCTATTTAAGCTATTTTGTACAGCACTTGGTGAAATGCAGCTCTGCGTGAGGAGAGCGGCTGTTGTTGTGCCTCACCCCCAGCTCCCAGGTGTTCGGGTGTCAGCGTGTGTGTAACTCTGGCATAGGGAAAGGAAGGTTTGCGACCAAGTACCCCATACTACGACCCATGGTGGGCCTGTTGCAGATACACTCCTGAGGAGGAGTGGAAGTGAAGGTCTGTTTCTTAGCTGTTTTTGTTTGGTGTTTTTTTATTTTTTTAAAATCAGCCTTCTTGTAAACTGCTGGTACAAAATTGGGAGACAGCGGAATTAAACTCTGACATGTAAATTAAGCATTATTGCTTTTTGTTTTGTTTTTTTTTTTTTTCTCTTGGAAAATAGTTTCCGGTAATGTGACAGTGATGAGGAGCTACCTTTGGGTGAAGAGGTTTCCTACTAAACTTTAAATGAGAAGACAATTCCATATAGTAGATGGAGGCAGGTGAGAGGAGTTAGCTGGAGGCTCAGTGCGTGTGTTACCCGACGAGCTGTAGCTGCACTCCGTGCTCCGAGTTCTGCTGGAGCCTGAGAGGAAGCGCTGGGTTTCCTGTGCAAAGCTTGCTCCCTTGCCTTGGAGTGTCTCGCTTTGAATTTCTTAGCCTGATTGGGAATTTAATACAAAGAGCCATTCTTGTGGATCATGTTTTCTTTACAATTTTGCATTCCAGCTCAGCAGTTCATTCCTCTTTTTTTCTAATGGTGAGAACGTTACTGGAGTTCACATAACTTCAGCAAAACGGCTAGTTCATGTTTTTTGGCGGGGCTGGAATGCTCCAGTTTCAGTCCGTTGTGGCTTATTCTAAAAATACAACACTTACAATGCATATAGGTGTACTAAGTAGTGAGATGTTCTGACAGTCAGTTAATATCCCTGAATTTAAAAGTTTTTCAAAGGTAACTATTTAATGTTGTGAAAGAAAGACTTTTTCAGTAGCCAAACTTAGAGCTAACCTTGTGGCTTCAGAATATTCATCTTCCCATCTCTTGCGTTGTTAGAATATTCTCTTCTCAGCATTGTTTGTATGATCTGAAATGAAAACAGCATTTTGGAAATACCATTTTGAATGTTTGAATGTGCCGTTGAGTGTTTTGGATACCTCAAGTCTGCGTGTGTGTTTCAGGTGGGGCATGTAGCAATATATACTCAGGATGGTTGAACTTTTCCTTTCGTTTCCGAAAGGACCGAGTTACTTGTGATACTTTTATTTCTGACTGAATTTCCCTGAAAACCTGAAGCACTTTTGGTGTTTGCCTGTGTGTGAAAGAGACAGTTCAGCCGTTACAGCAGGTGATGAGTAACCTCTTTGCAGCAGTCCATTTCCTCGCCGGCATGCTGTGCTGTGCTGATGTCATCCCAGTTCCCTCTCCCTGCACTCCAGCGCAGGAAATGCCTCGCAACTGGTGAAATCATCCGAGCTGCGGCTGGGGGCACGGCAGAGCCTGGGATTGGCACGCAGGATGAACACCAGATCATAGAATCATAGAATCATTATGGTTGGAAGAGACCTCAAAGATCATCAAGTCCAACCGTATACCTCATGCCACCCTGTCCACTAAACCATGTCTTGAAGTACCACATCTAAACGTTTTTTGAACACCTCCAGGGACGATGACTCCACCACCTCCCTGGGGAACCCGTTCCAACCCTTAACAACTATAACAGTGAAGAAGTTCTTT
>NW_009614405.1:0-1771 GCF_000690535.1 Cariama cristata | reverse complement strand
TCGTCTGCAAACTTACTGAGGGTGCACTTAATTCCCTCCTCCAAATCGTCAATGAAGATGTTAAACAGAACTGGCCCCAACACTGAGCCCTGAGGAACACCACTTGTGACCGGCCACCAACTGGATTTAGCTCCATTCACCACCACTCTCTGGGCTCAGCCAGCCAGCCAGTTTTTTACCCGGCGAAGGGTATTCTTGTCCAAGCCATGAGTTGCCAGCTCCTCCAGCAGAATGCCGTGGGAGACAGTGTCAAAAGCCTTGCTGAAGTCCAAGTAGACCACATCCACAGCCTTTCCCTCGTCCACCAAGCGAATCACCTGGTCATAGAAGGAGATTATGTTGGTCAAGCAGGACTTGCTTTTCATGAACCCATGCTGGCTAGTCCTGATCCCCTGATTGTCCTTCCCATGCCTTGTGATCTCACTCAGGATGATCTGCTCCATAACCTTCCCCGGCACCGAGGTCAGGCTGACAGGCCTGTAGTTCCCCCGATCCTCCTTCCGGCCCTTTTTGTAGATGGGCATCACATTGGCTACGCTCCCGTCGTCTGGGGCCCAGTTAGCCAGGACTGCTGGTGGATGATGAAGAGTGGCTTGGCACTTTCTTTTTACATAGATTATTTACATAGATTTCTTTTTACATAGATTATTTTAACATAAAAAGGAAAGAGAGCTGAATGTGTTCTTGCCAAGATGCTCTCTACTTCCCAGTCTGTCCAAACTACAAAGCTCCATGCCTCAGTTTCCTCCACTGTAAAGAAGAATAATTGCACAGACAGATCCTTCAGTGGTGAAAAATGTCACATTAAGCTGGGCAAGAAAGTTGGCAGGCTAACATGATTTTCAAGTAAAGGTGAACTTTTGACTAGTGAAGTTCAGGTTCTGTTTATAATTTATACCATCAAGCACAGAAAATCTACGCAGAGAATAGAGTACAGCTCTTATAAGGAAAAGTCGGAAAAGCTTTTAGGTCATTACAGGGCACAGGGTGAATCCTGAAGATACATTTCTAAAAGGATCTAGTGCTGCAAAATCTTTGCAAACATATTAAGAGACAAAAGTGTGAGTGTCTTTTATAAGTTTTGAGTATTTTCAATGTCTTTCAGTTTCTGCCATTCTCTACACCATTTGTTATGATGAACTCATACTGACAGAAAATATCAGTCATTCTCACCTAAATTTGCCTCAACATGTAATATTATTAGTAAACCTGCTATGAAGTTTTTGTTACTGTGTCTGAATTTCAGTCAAAAAGAGGCTAACAGTTTTATAACACAATTACAAAATCCTATATGCATCCATTTAGAAAGATAAGTATTATGATGATTTTCTACCTATTGTTGAAAGTCAGAGATAAATTGTAATTAAAACCACAGCAAATATTACTTGCATATGTCCTAAACTAAGATGTTAATGAGAAACTTTCTAAGTCTGCTGAATTTTCTGCTGTTTGCAGAACATATAGCTTGCTAAATGTAGAGAGCAGAAATCAGTATGTAACATGATTCCCAGTTTCCTTGGGTAACTAGTATGATATAAATAAACCTAAACCAATAATTTAATTAATCTTTTTCTAATATTACTGTTGCTTCTTACTCTGCTTTTATGCTGTTTTTCTGCAATCTACCTCCTCTGAAAACACTGTGAATTCTATTAATAATTCACTTGCAACAGTAAAAAAAGTTAAGGAATCCTCCCTCATGCCACATTGACATACGTACAGACAACATCATACATACATACAGACAGGCTGGATCAATGGGCCGAGACCA
>NW_009614404.1:0-23991 GCF_000690535.1 Cariama cristata | reverse complement strand
TTAATTCTATCCCAGCCAAAACCAGGATGTACTGTATGGGATATATAAAACTAGACAATTCATAACTATTTCAAACTGGAGAAGGAGAATGTTGTAGGATAAAAGTTATGAAAACAGATACGGTACCTAGGACTGTTAGATAGAATTCAGGTTCTCACACTGGCTACTGAGATGTGGATAATATTTTCTACTAGATGAAAGTTATCTAGTCCTTTCACTTAAATATAAAAAGATTTTCACCCAGATGAATCAGTGGAACTATTTTTTTATTTTTCTGCATGCAAGCTCCTGGCCCCCAGGAATCCCGGGATCCACTCTTGCAGAACATACAAACAAATTTTCAGGAGAATTAAAAATACAAGAAAAATAAACTGTTCTATTAAGCTATTTACACAAACACTATCAAGACACAATATCTCTTAAGCTTGAAAGACAGCTTGCTTCTTCAGAATGTTTTTTCAACAACAATTTTCAAAACATTGCATGTTTACTTAATTGTTTTATTACAAGATTTTCATCAGGGTGAGATTCATGTCACGTGAATTCATGTTTCTTCTGCTGGAGCATTTGCTATTAATTTTATTGGTTACTTACTAAAGAGAACTTTAATCTTATTCTCAGTCACATTATTTTCTTTTTGAGGACCAGCCTTAAAGTAACTATTTCACATTGGTCTCAGGAGACTAAGTCTGTGCAGATTCATTTAATGTCTTGGAGCAAAAACACTTTTTTGTTACTTTTGTAATTTCTTCTTCTTTCGTTAGCAGCTTCTGTGTTCCTGCGTATTTCCTATGCCACTCACATCTTCTTCCACTGCATAAATCCTTCTTTAAAATCCTTTATGCTAAATTTATTATATAAAAAAATGTAGCAGAGCCCACTGAATATTTCCTTTTCCTGTATGAGTCTGCTTTTTTGCTAAACTGATGTTGAATAAGGGCAAGTGGAAGCATGAAGTGCTTAAACTCAGTCCCAAATAACACATTATGGCATTCATTATGGGACTTACACTGGCGAAGGTTTTATTACTACATTAATAGATCTCATTATCCCTCCAGAAATTCAGTGTTCTTTATTACAGTAGGAAGGACAAAGTGCACAGAAATTAACATGAACAATGAAAGAACTGCAGCAACAAATACAGAGGAGAAAATATATTTTCATCTAAAAATTGAGGTGAGTACTTTACATTGTCAAAAGACTGTAGTGCTCAAGAAGCAAAGGTGTCAGAGGGAGCAGGGCAGTTAATGAGAGGTAACTCGACACATACTATCCTTTACAAAATGTTTATAAATATTATTAGATTTGAAGCCTAGAAGAACTGTTGTGATTACCTAATCTGACACTTGCATATCAAGGGATCATATCTTCTCCAGGTAATTTCTGCAGCAACTCCCCAGTGTCTATCTGAATTAAAGCATTTATTAAAAGACACAAACTCATAATTTTAAAATACTCCTAGCGACAGATAATCTGCCACAACTCGCACAATATTAGCCCAGTGTTTACTTACTCTAACTGTTAATATTTGCAGTTCATTTCTAGTTCTTTCGTCAATCTTGTAATTTAATAAAAGTTTCTTACTTTTAGCTTTCTTCCCACCACTGTGATCAGATTAGGCCTTTTTTTGCAACTGGATTTCACCTCCCTCATAAAAATACTGGTTGATGCAATAAAATTATCTCTCCCCTTCTTTTGCACATGCAGATCTCATGGGCCTTATGAGACAGAGGATCATTATTGTAGCTTTTCCAATTCCATCCTTCCTCTTAACCTCCTTTCTAAAGCATAGATGCTTTAACAGGACTCAGTATTATTGCATGGATGCTACTTATTGTATTTGCAGAATACGATTCCCTGTTCCTGCCTAACTTTGTCTAGTCTTCCCAAGGATATTTTTTTCCTTGTAGCATCATGGTAAAATCATATTTGGACACATCTTTACCCGAGCCTGGAAGGCCTTTCTTACCTTCCAGAGCGTTGTCTGACGTACTGTAAAATTGACCTGTGTTTTTTCTTCCCAGATGTGTGACCTTTCATTTGGCAGTATGAAAAGCAATATTTTCAGTGTTTCTTAGCCAAATAATTCACACTGATCTGTGTTATTTATTTATCCTGTTAATAACTTCTCTGCTAGTCTTTGTGATATATATGTCTTACCAGTATTTATTTTATACTTTCTTTCATATTGCTGACCGAAGTATTAAAGAATATTTGGCCTAGAAATTCATCACAGGATGATGAATTCCCATACATAACACTTGGAGATCTATCAGTAAATCAATTTTTTATTTAATTTACAGAGTACTATATTATCTTAATCATTCTTTTCTTCTTGACATTTTCCATACTTCTGTGTACTGTCTACATACTTTCACCTTCTTTTGTGGCTGGACAAACCTATAAATAACTTCTGTTTGAAAGTCATGAGTCTGAAAATAGAGTGGAGTGTAGCTGAATACTTTAGGACACAATGCACCTTGTTATTTTGCTAAATGGGTGGGAAGGTGGAGCATGTTTAACACATATTTGAACACTTTCTCAAAACGTCCTGATTTAAAAGAGATCTGAAAGCCCTGAAGGATTTTTGAAATATCCGAATGTCCAATCTACTTAACATAAGACCTCAGTTTGTGTCCAGCAACCGCTGCTTCTACAGTGCATTCATAGTCATTGTAGAGACAGCACCTATGAAGAAAGGGAGATCCTGTCTAAGTCAGGAGCTAGATTTCTCTCTTGAAACTATATATCTAGACTACAAGAGTTGCCTAGGCTCCCTAGGCAAGGAAGGAGAGATGAGCACCTTCAAACCATTGTAGATACAATTTTAGAACAGGATTAATTGTCTTTGGAAGGTAACTATGTCTCTCTGTAGAAGCCTAGACAATTAGCTTGTATTAAACAACAAATCTTTTATAAAAGTTGATATGAATACAGATGTAGATGCTTAAATTTTGACGGATGACAATTCCTGCTAGAGCCTTATAAAGGATTCCGCTTCCTTCCACTATTACATAAAGAAGATAGATAGGTGCTTACAGTCTTCACCAAGCACTTCACTAAAACATATGCACAAGTGAGATGCCTACATTAGACATCTACTTTTATCAGGTATTGCTATAATCTGATTAAATAGATTTCAAGATTTACATGTCCTATTTTTCATAAAATATTACTAATTGCATTGTTTTTACTATCACTTATTATTTTCCAGATTACCCTTTCCCCAGTTTTGCCAAAGATCAGTGACTTCTCGCTCATCACCAATTAATATCGGCATGTTTTACTGATTTCTGAAGGATTCTTGAAGTTCCTCAGTGTTGCAAGACTTGTGAATAAGTGAAATAAATTCAGTCTTCTCACACTGACTCCTTTGGCACCTAAGGATGCCAGTCCTGCTGATTTCAGAAAAATATTTAACTTCCAATGTTCATGTTTACGGTCCTCCCTATCCCCTGGTTCAGTAGAAAATATTTCCTTGATACTTTATCACAGGAATACATCATCCTACTTCAGGAACAGATCAAAAAATACTCTCGAGCCTTTTATTTTCTATGTTGTGTTTACTACCCTTATCTAGTGTCAAACTCATACAGTTGTTGAACTATTGTTTGTTCCTGACACATTTAGGAAATTCTTTACTGAGTTTCCCTGATTGGTTGTCTGCTTTTCCAGTGATATCTATTAACATTTATTAGTATCAGCTTAAACATCTTTTCTCAACCTGTCCTCAAAACTAGAATATTTTGAGCTGTTGGATCTGAATATCTTATTGCATCGACACAGAAATGGAATGTGGGGAACCCCTGGTAAATACAGATATAATATTTGAAGAAGAGCCAAAACACAGAAGAGACAAAGAAGGAACCTGCCTTGTAACTCCACTCCTCTGCAATTCTGTGTAACAACCCAGTTGGATGAGGTTTCTGTCTTGCTTTTGACATAACACCTTCTGGCTAGGATTGTCTCTCTGGATTTATAGCATATCCATATTTGTTGCATAATTACAGTTGAACTTTAATTGCAATTATAAAACATAAGTAGCATAAAAACATAGGAGTCTTGCTGTTGAGCCTCCCTTAGTTTCCTCCTGCTGCTTTATACCACCTCTTTCCTGCACACTTGTATATTACAACCTTATTGTCCTTTTACTTTTCAACTAGATTTTTTTTTCCGGTTTTTGGGAGGTTTTTTTGGTCATGGCTGCAACATATCAGAACATTGGCTTTCTATTCAGAACACTGAACCAAAAGTTTGTAAAGCTCCTACTGTTTATTTTTCTTAAAGCAGATTTTGCTGTTATAGCAAGCTGGCGCAATGCTGAGAAAAATAGTCAGTCAACAGTCTGCATTTCAGTTTTTTCCTTTCAGTTTATCACAGCTGCTCACATGTCAATCAAAACCACTTGTTACGAATAGATTTGATGCCTGCAGAGATCAGCAAATCCAGACTCCCATGATGCAATCCTGAGTCCCAAGTGGAAGGATATAACACATGGAAGCCAGGTTTTGGTGAACCATAATAGCTCTGCCTGCTCCATCCAGATGTTTGCGGGGACCCAGATATGTCAGACTTTTCCATATCTCGGCATATCACATTGTCAAACATAAAAATCAAAACACTATGAGAAAGGCTAGACCCATATGGCTATAACCTTCCTGAAGCCAGATAATGCCAAGAATACACAGATTTACAGCCCACTTTCTAATTCAAATGTAAACAAGTCTGTCATTCTTTCTACTCTGTAGAACTACATGACAGTCTGACTTGCATATTCTGAAGGCAAAAGAACATGTACATGTATCATTATAGGATAACTTAAACAACTTCTAACCCCTACCTAAAGAGTTGCTTGTCCTGCTAACACCCTTACTCCTGTGTAAAAGTCATATGACTTTTTGGAAACTTTCATATTCAGCAAATCAAAGTGAGAGTAAGGAATGCAGTGTAGGTATATTACAGAACAAGGGAATGAGAAGGCTTTTCATAGTACTAAAACTTTTTTTAAAAGCCCAATTCTTTTCTAACCACCACGGATTTTTTAAGTTTAAAATATACTAAGGATAAAACAAGTTGACTGAGATTATTCTACATCTGTGTCTGAGATAAGCAGCTCACACTTCCTTCAGTTAATGGAGACAGAGAAACACCTCTAGAAGGGTGATTCTATTTATTCTAAAAGAGAAGTCAAAGATCATATTTGCCTCCAATGAGTACACAAAGAGAGTTTAGGATAACTCACTCAGAAAGATGCATCTATTGACAGATAAACAGATTCAGCGTTACCCAAGATGAACCTCACCTTGCTTTTCCAACTTTCCATGACTCTTACTCTACTTGTTTCCCTGCCTTTTCTCTTCCGTATTTTTGGCTAGCCTCTGAATTATCCACTTTCCAAAACAATGCCATAGAGCTGACATTCCGTCTCTTCTCTAGGTAATTCCCTTCTATTTCACAGCTTTCCCCAAAGGCCATAAACCCTTCAGATCATCCCTCCTCCAAAGCAGGAGTCAATTCCAACAGACTCATGCCTATGGAGAGAAGGACATTGCAGAGCAGTCACCCTATCAGCAGTGGTTCCTGTTGCACAGATACTCTTCTTTCCATCTACATCACAACTGTGGTGTGGACTATAAACTACTGTACAAGCAATTTGTTCTTGCAATTGCAAGTGACTAGTATCACACCATTTTAAATAACAAAGAGGTAGAGAGAGAATTTCTCAACGCAGTTCACAAAAGTCCACATTCCATATCATTCTGGCCTCAAAAACCTGAAAAAATTGAAACCAATCTCTAACCAAAAAGGTCCTTCTAAAATATTAGATCAGGTGCTGTCTAGGTTGCACGCAGGTAGAAAATCCCAAGGATACTTCCCCAGCTGCTATCACTACTTTCTTTAATAAGCTTCTTTTTAACTGTTAATTTTGCTGGTTTATTTGATTAGAAAAGTGTCTGAAAGAGAGTTGGCACTATTATTGGCTAAAATTGCCTCACTTGCTTTTATAAGAATTCTCTTTTGTTGCTTATGACTTTTCTGAAGTTTATCACACCAACCAGTATTTTCCATGCTAGGAGTATCCATTCAGATGCATGCACACTGGAAGGAGAGCAAGAACAAAGGAGGAAGGCAGAAGGGAAGAAGTCTCTCCCAGAGCTACCTATCAATTTCCTTGAATGAGGGTGAGGGGAAAATAAGTTCTTTATCACAGGACAAAATGCTGGTATAATTGATTCCTTGATAAAGGTTTGTGCTGTACTTTGAAGCAGTGTCTGGAAGTTTGCAAGAGGAAGAGAGACCAAAATGTCAAGTACACCAATCTGTCATCCCTGTAAGACTATGGCAATGCTGAGTCTTTCTAAAATTTCAATAGTCATACACTATTTTTTTTAAAACAGGGAAGAAAAAATATTATAAGGTTCTGGTCTAGTCTCTGTGTGCTGCTGCAGATAGTCTAGGGCTTCAGGTAAAAGAAAGGATAGTCCTGCAAACAATATTCAATCTGTTGATGCTGATGTGAGCCTCTGTAGAGAAGTAGGCTGTGCCTAAACTCCTGCCTTTCATCCATCATACACACACTGAAACCCAGGCAATGTGGAGCTGAAGATGAAAGCTTATTGTTAATTAAGCAGCAATGCAGTGATAGGAGTAGACAAGAGGGTGGTGAGTTAGGATTGGATGGAGATTAATTAAGAAAAGAGAAATTATAAACGTTGCTGCCTGCTGTGATCTTAAACCCAGGACTAAACCAAAAATACTGGGTTTGGTAGTAATCACATGGAAACCTTCTGATACAGGTACATCTTATTTCCATTACTTCCAGGGAGATCTTATTGTGGCCCCTATATGAAGAGGGCTTATAAGAAAGATGGAGAGAGTCTTTTTACCAGGACCTGTAGTGACAGGGCAAGGCGTAACAGTTTTAAACTGAAAAAAGGGTAGATTTAGATTTGATATAAGAAAGAAATTTTTTATGATAAGGGTGGTGAGACACTGCAACATCTTGCCTAGAGAAGTTGTGAATGCCCCATCACTGGAAATATTCAAGGTCAGATTGGATGGGATTTTGAGCAACCTGATCTAGTGAAAGATGTTGCTGCCCATGGTGGTGGGGTTGGACTAGACGATCTGCAAAGGTCCCTTCCAACCAAAGCCATTCTATGATTTTATAATTTGATGTCTGGTCCTAATGATAACAAATTCCTGGTAGACCAGGTAATGTTAGATTTACCAGCTTGACCTGTGTTGCCCACCTGTGTGTCTCAGACCCTTCAGTGACCAACAGAGAAGTTATGGAATTTCTATTTCAGGTTGTCTATTCCACCTCAATTATCTGCTCTGCATATATGTCTGATGACAGGGTCTTGAAAGATATGATTTCATAACTTATTTTCCATTCAGTGGATGAATCAGCAGTATAAATGAGGCAATATTTTCTTTTTCCTCTCAGCATTCATGGTGCAGTTTTAAGTCCCATTTACTGGGAATCATCCAAACCTTGCACAGAAGACAGAGTCACTCATTATCTTATTTCTATGGGCATGCCTACACCATACAATGAAGGGTGGAGTTAAGACTCTTTTGAGAGTGTTACCTGAGCCAGCTCTTGAATCAGACGCTGTGTTGCCACGTCAGCAGGGTGCTGCAACAACTAATTACCTTCTTTGGAGCCAGAGCTAACTAGTATGGGTGCAGTGTTGTATCAACAGCACTTTTTTACTTTTGATATCTGCGTGGCTATCCATGGTATGGATGTTTTGGCAATCTCATGGCTAGCTGGAGCAGCTTTGCACCATACTTTGTCGTGGTATAAATATGCCCAATGATACTCATCACCACAACATCAAATAAGATATACACACGTACAGGGGCAAAGCACTTTCAAGCCTGCATCTTGCCAATTCATCATTCTTTTAACCTCATTTTTAGAAACACTGGCTAACTCTTTGCAGTTGCTCCTTCCCATAAATGAACCTAAAAGCATTTCTCTTCAGAAAAATTAAATTCATTTAGAAAGTCTAGCCCAAGCCATTCTGGAGACCAACGAGTAAGTTAAAAACATTTTCAGAAATGATCAAGCAAATTTTCAAGACATTATGCTTTCCCTAAAAGAAATCTCTTTTTTTCTATTTTTTTCCTTTTTTCCTTATTGTAAGTGAGCTTAATTTATCTTTCAGAAATTTTAGTGATATCATTTCTTTTCTGAAAGAAGTTCAGGTTCTGAGGACTACTCTGATTGATGCTAGCTTTAACTATTACTACTCTACAATCTGCAAGAAAGTCATATAGGCAAATATAAGAAGATACCAATCACTACAGAGAATGTCTGTACTTTGGAATTTAGTATTTACATGGCAGATACAGTGTGTATAATAGATAGACTGTGCCCATTCCATATACTACTAAAAGACATTAGAGATTTTCTATGAGAGACACAAATTAGGGATGAGCCAGCAGGTTTGTGAAACACAAAGAGGTAAATTACAAAGCAATGTGCAGGGATTTAGCTGCATGACTCCCATTAACATCAATGGGATTTAACTGTGTGACTCCGTGTGCACCACTTTGCAAATTTACCCTAAATTGACTAGCATGGTAATTCCTGGACAGCATGCAGTGGGGAAGTGACTGCTTCTGTAAACACAAGGAACTGTTGATTCTCAAACGCCTCCATGCTGCACTCAACACAGAACAAACATTCAAAGAAACATTTTATTCCCTACATCACAGGAGGACAGGAAATAAAGACACAAGCTCAGAACTCCTGCGCCATAGAGGACTCCAGTTCCAGAAATGCCATGTAGAGAAAACAAAACTCTTGTTAATGATCCCTGATACTATCAGATTCCTTAAGTGTTAAGCCTAAAAAATCTGATCCACTGGTACCACATAGGGTGTAGAGAAAACAAAACTCTTGTTAATGATCCCTGATACTATCAGATTCCTTAAGTGCTAAGCCTAAAAAATCTGATCCACTGGTACCACATAGGACCTGAGGCAGCAAATAAGGGTAATTCCTTAGTTCCTGTACTAAATGGGCTGAGAAATGCGAAAGAACATTTGATTCCAGTATTCTCTTTGATATTGTTCCTCCTGAAAAACTATTTTTTATTTGATCACAAGGAGTTTTATTTGTTTTCTGCTAAAAAAGTTTTATTCCTTTGCTTTCCTCTGCTTTCATAAAACTTCTCTCATTCTTTCATTATTAGGTAGCTAAAGGTTTCATTATTAGGTAGCTAAAGCTAGCTCACATTTGATTATCTTTTCATACTAGCTTGAACAGTTGTATTCCTGTCTGACTAAAAGAGTACAGATCTCGCTTGCATTGTGTATTTCTCAAAGCAGAGCACACAAGTTAAATAAATACAAGAAACACACAGTATATGGGACAGTAGAATATTAGCATGCAGGTGCTGCTCATTTGTAAGTTGAGGGGGTTGGAGATAGTCAATGGAAAAATTTGGAAAAATGTTAGCAGTCATGTTGGAAACAAAAATTATGTCCCTTTCTTCTAACTGAGCAGCTATTTCTAGATTTTCAGAGCTACCTTTAGCTTTCTTTTCTACAAAACCAAACCCATACCTCTCCCTGTCTTTTTCTTCACCTTCAGTAACAACACAGACAAAAGCAGTCTCATGGTTGTTTCATTCCTCTGGCTTAGTGTTTTCCAAGTGTTCAACAATAGCTGGATTTTTCAGGTCTGGTTGTTGGGTAGGTACAATGGTCTTCAAGCTTGTGCAAAAGGCCTACCAGCATGGTCAGGGCACTCATACATGTATATGCCTATAGTGTCACAGGAATACGTGTATATCCATCTGTGTAAAATCAAAGTTCAAATGAAGATTGTGGCTTTGCAAATCTGAACTGGAAGTGACCATAGCAGCCATTCAGTTTAGTACGAGCCATGGAAAACAGTTTGCCAAGATAGTTCCTGGTCCAAAACTTCTCTTAGAAGAAAGTAGCACTTAAAAGTCAAAGGGTGAGCTACTATAAATCAGCATAGATTCACTAAAGCTTGCTGTCCTGGAATTTTCCCATTAGCCCTGTATTTGACTTACAGTTCATGCCAAATCACTGTGACAAAATCCACCCAAATATCATTGTCAACCAGACCATATCAACTTTCTGTTTGAAATCATCCTTCTAGTCAAATCTTGTTAGGTCCCACCTAACTCTGGCACACAAGGCTTTTAAAAGCTTCCTCTTCAAGAAAGAACTTGAAGTCTGAGGGGTTGAGCAGACAGAATTAACTCAGGTAGCATGAAAATGCCCTCTGTTGCTCTGAAATTAAAGGAAAATAAGTAGATTTTGTTTCATTATTTGAAACAGATTTTAAGGTTTTTAAAATTACATGTTCAAGTATAGGCAATTTTGTTTCCATATGTTCTCTTTAATTTGATGCTAGGCAGCACTCAGGCATTTCAGACAAAAATCAAGTCAGCATCTATTTTCTCTAAGGAAGTCTAGATCTCCATTTTCTGTCTTCAGTGTTTCTCTGCCTTTGCTGTGATACAGAAAGAATACAAAGGAAAGAAAGATGTCTCAGCAAGGTGGACATTAAACATTTTCCTGTGCATTTCTGACCATTCCACTGGACGTATCAGAGCTTTTCAATGACCTTAACCTGCTTCCACTTCAAACTCGTTCTTCTGGTTGCCAGTAAAACTGGTGATTAAGAACTGAAAGAGAATAGAAAAGGAGAAAAAAAACACATTGAATATGAAAAAGAAAATTATTGCTGCATAGTTTGTGGTATGTAAATATTCTTTTCTTCTGAGGGAAGAAGGGAGGATATGAAATTGATGACACCTCTCCATCTTTTAACATACAACTTGTCTGATTCTAGTAAGGACATGTTTTACACAAAGTGATCCAGATGTGCTCTTCTAGTGTATGTGCAAATGTTATTGCTGCCAATGACCCTGCTCATCAATAGGTAATCTGATAAAAGTCAATTTGCAGATAGTACTGTTCTTTGAAAGGCAGTACTGTAAATAACAAACAGCATTGAACCCAATACTCCACATTATTTATTTTAAGAGAGCATTTTCGATTTTGTTACTTCCCAAATGCAGGATTCTTAAAGTCAAACTTCCCTGGAGAAAGTATCAAAGGGTTTTTTTATATTTTTCTTTCTTTCTTTCAGGAGATTTTTTTTTCAGCTACTTGTGCAACATCAATATCACTGCCATAAATTTCATCCTATACAGAGCACTGAGCACTTCTGAACTGTTAGGTACTTTTCAAGTACCCTTTGTATGAACCAGCAGATGCATCTGAGGTGAGAAGAGGAACCTCACAAAAGAATGTTGTAAACCTATTGTACAAATACAACAACAAAGGAGGAGCAAAGCGAAGCTATTTTGATTGCAGTATTCTTTCTAATAAGTTATCATCATGCTGCTGTTTATATTATGCCAGTAAATCCCAGTAAGAATCTGGCTGATCTCTTGGGTGCAACATTAAGACAGGTGAAGCCAAAAACCCCAAAAGAAGGGGCTAGTACTGTATGATAAAACATACAGATGTAAAAAGCCACAGACACTCAGACACATACACGTTATGTCTAAGCATGCATCATTACTAGCCTGTTGCACATTTTACAGAGCTCTCCACTCTACAATCCAGCTGAATAAATTAATAGTTTCAACAGAAAGTCCCAATTGCCCCTTACACCAGATTTCCTAGTCCTTCAGTATTCTCAGAGTTAGAAAACGGAGTTCAGGTCCACTGGAATCAATGAAAAAAGCTGATAAAGGACAGTCCTATATGGCATCAGCTTCCTTCCGTACTTTTCATTCAGTCTTTTTTTGAGCCTGGGGGAAGATCAGCAGGTATCTATTTCCACCCTGTATTATCTAACGATTCTCATTTTCATCTTCCCATTTCAGGAGTAAGTAATACTTTTATATCACTTAGCTCCTCTATTAGCACTGAATCTCCTGAGCCCCTTTAAAGTGGATTCTCAGATTAAAATCAGCTGTCCTCACAGTCTCTTCATTCAAAATGCACTGAAAAGCACTGAGAGGGAACTGTATGTTGGATAATTATCCTGATATCTCAGCACTGTGAAAGGATATATACATCCCTTTCATGCCTGTGTCATTCTAAGGGGTTAGCAGTTCAAGACTGCTTGCTCTGATTCATATACTAAAAGCAAACCTGTCCCAGACTTGCTGTTTTTCAAAAATACTAAAAAAAACCCAAACAAACAAACAAAAAAAAACCCAGTGTGTTTTCATTAGTATAGCATCACTGGGAAAAATATATATAAAAAAAAAAATTCATCCACCACTCAAAGTACTACTGCCATTGAAAGAATACTCCTTTTTTTCCTAAGTATCATCCTTCTCCAATGAAAATACTCCAGCTGATACTGGAATGACCAGCACAAACCCCTGCAGTCACTTCTGCTGATGAACAGGAGGGGAGGGGTGTAAGTGCATGCACACATGTGTATGTGTATCTGCGTGCATACTCAGGTACTTCAATGTCACTTTCCATTCTGAACTTTACAATGCAAGAATTAATATTGTGGATATTTAGTCACTCCCAAGCTTTTCTATAAATCCAAGCTGATTGCCACAAGCCCTTCTGCTGCCCTTCCTCTGGCCCATAACGTATAGCCAAGTGTATTAATTTTAATGCCAAGCTTCATTACGATCAGCTTTTTACTTAGAGCCCCCATTCCTGGATTCATGCAGTTACAAAAGACATTCTGCTTTGTTTCTTTATTTTTCCTGGCTGTTTCTAGTCTTCATGCAGGAAAAACATGAAAAAGTGTTTTCAAGAGGCTGAAAAGCATAAATATAAAAATCACCTACTTAGTTGAAAGTAGTCTTTGAAATGTTATAATTAGTTACTATACCTAACAATTAGCTCGCTATATTGAAAGAGTCATTCTTCAGCCATGCTATGATCTCTTGAGAACGTGGCTTCTGACTTCTGAACACCTGGGGCTGCAGACTACATAGAAAACCCTATGGAAGTGACATCAATTGAGAACATCTTGTGTTTAACTGTCTGCAAGCAAGGGCAGTCCTGAATTTCAGCTGTGCTTGGCTGTCTAATTGATGAGCAAAGTCTATACTGATTTCAAATGTCCCCTCTCTTCCTTGTCACAACTTACTACACCTTTCTTGTGTAAGAAATAAGCATGCCTAAACCTGGCCACGGAAGAATGACAGACACAAAAATTAGTTTACTGTACCATCAGACTGATGTTTTGTTCCTTGTGGTGCAGAACTCACACTGCTTGCCCATAGAGCTGGGTTACAGTTAACGAATACTTTCTCACCACCTGGTTGGCAGCAGGTACAAGAGAAACTGGCTCCCTACCAGATTCTTCCTCTTTATTTCCTCCCTCCTTCGCCATTCCCTCCCCACTGGCTATTGTCACAAGGAATTGAGTAGTTTCAAAAAAATAAACTTAGAAGTCTCCATCAGGAACTGAACTTAAGCATGGGTGAGAGCTTGAGCTCCCAAGGGTGCCTCAACCTGCAACCTGCAGCAGGAGGATGCTGGGGACCTTACCCTGTATTGGCAGCACACAGCCCAGCCACTTGACACCTGGCTTTGAATACGGTTGTATAAAAGTCTTCTGATTTATAGAAATATAAACTGCATGTGTGGTAAACTCTTTTATGGGCTGGGATTAGCAATAAAGATACACTGAGATATATTCCTAAATACCACTGCTCCTAGATCTCCAGAAGAAAGGCTTATGTCTCAGTCAAAGCCATTGGCACCTAGAAACTACACATATATTTTTAAATGTAATTTGGGAAAGCAGGACTCTAATTTCTACAGCCAGCCACAAAACAGATATAGTATGACAAAACCCCATCCTTGAGCTATTTATCTTTTTAATTTGTTTTATTCTTCACAGGATATATCTGCTTTCAAAAGTGAAGAATTCATAATGTTATAAAGAATATAAAGAATATAAAGAATATGAAGAATTTACAATGTTATAAAATTATGAACGTATTTTATCTTTTCCCCAATAAGACTACCACAAAGTATCGTACACCATGTGTAGCAATTGTTTTGAGACATAGAGATTTGTTGACCAGAAATTCAAGTAAAATATTTTAAATTCACCAATACATAAATTTCAGATAAGAACAAGAAATAAGGATAAAAACAAGTGGTCATTATTGTTAATAGATTCAAATCTTCCACCATGGATTTTCATATCCTTTTATTACAGCTATGTTGATCCCTCACCAAGGACTTAGAAAATCTCTTTCTTTTCAATTCCTGGAGGCTTTCAGTAGCATCATGAAAACTACAAAACAAGGACTTCTGTATCTACTTTGTAAAAACTTATTTGGCAAGCATCTTTCAGTAGCAGGAAATAACTGTTAGCTGATAGCAGATAATCAAAATACCTAGTGTTCTGGTCACAGAAATTACTGTGGTATTCATCAGGTAGGAGAAAAAGAACTTATTTGTGTTTGTAACTATGCCAAAACCAGTTGATACTGTAAAGTCTGAAGGAGCACACACTGTATGCATAGCTTTTATTTTCCTGGAAAAGTTACAATCAGATAAAATATATTCATTGGCTTTAAATCTCAGAGAAAGCTATCCAAGACAGTCATTGTAAATCTATCATTCAGTGATGTCTGCTATATTTTACTGAGCCTTTGATTTTCATTTCTATATACAGCTTCAGGTGGAGACATTTTGGCTAGCATTAATGCGATAACATTAATAGCCTTCTCGCACCATTTTTGACTGCCTAACAAAGTAATTTATTACTTAACTTCAGGAAGTTATAACACAGAGAACAAACTTGTAGGTTGCAATCCATTAAACCTTTGTACAAGTGTTCAGATCTCTCAAATAATGGGCTGAGTATCCAAAGCAAGGAAAAAGACAACAACCTAGCTGTTTGAAACAAGAGAACTTTTATCATTAGAATGAGGTTGAAATTTCCAGCACTGACATCACAGATCACTGTTTTCTTCATGCATTTCAATCCAAAGAAATAATAAAGAGGGTAAAGTAGGAAGATAAACCAGAAAGGAAAGTGCCTGGCTGACACCCACAGTAATAAAATGATAAATAATAATGCACTGAGCGTGTTGACAGATTCTTGTAATATTCAGTGCCCTCTATGCTACCTTCAGCATAGAGGTGGGTCAAAAGCTATGAGGTATAGTCTATTGGTAGCCAAGTATTTACATCCTGTGCTATTGATGAAACTTTTGAGCTGCCTCCACTGCTTTGAGAATAGCTTTGACAGATGCAAGCCACAGCTGTACACAGAAGTGCTGCTACTGAGCATGGAAATTTTTCTAACACATATTCTGCCAGCTTCAAAAAAACAAGGTTCATTTATGGAGAAAGCAAGCCATCTGTGCTGTGCAACTTACTGAGGCTGATCCATAAAGTTTCCCTCCATCAGCTACCTCAGCACTCTACAAGTTGTAAACTAGTGTCTAGAAAGACTAACCTCCTTGCCAGGGTTACACGTCCGAGCTTCGGAAAAGAAAGAAAGATTCCTTCCACTGCAAACTGTCACGTTTTGCAATTGCTAATTTATGACTCTCCTGGGTATGTTGCAATAATTCTTCCATCCCATATTTGCCTAATTTAGCACTCCTGACTTAAGCACATGTTCGGTTCTACTCCTTGTAGGAGTTCTGCCTGGGAAAAGAGGCCTGAGTAGGTCCCAGCAGAAAAAAAAGAAAACAGTAATAAGGTAAATCCCACTATGGTGGAAAGGCTATATTCCTTCCACACTAAAACTAAATAAGCTGACAACTACTTTAGTGTGCATTGCACTTGAGGGGGTTTCATGTGTGAACTTGAAAAGCTGCCTGACAGTGGTCAGAAATATGTTTTGAGACGTCAGCTGCATGAAGTAATAGAATTACGTGAAATTGTGGCTGGAACAGTGAAGCAGATAAGAATACCCTTGAACTTGGCTAACTTCCCCAGTAGTTACTCATTCCAAACAATCCCAGCTGGTTTTACTGCTCCAGAACTATTGTGAAATGTATATTTTGAAAAGCCCTCAATTAGGGAAAAATTCCAACTAGACAATGGGGTTTGCATTTCAAGAATTTTCGATCTTCTGGTGCTCCTGGTCTCTCAAATGAAGAAATCCTCAGCACGTTTATATCTAAGAGAGAAGATAATCATGGAACTGCCAAATTTTAAGTTCATTTTTAGTTAGTTAACAGTTTTCAAAGCTCATTTTTACTATGATTCATGTTTTTAAAAAAATTCAAAACAAATGCAAGGAAAATTAATTATATTTTAATTAACTTATTTCTGCCTCCTCAGACAGCTATAGTGTAGACAAAAGTTATGGATTTATTTTCTAATTATAAGACTGAAGACAGAATTTTTGTTAATTCTGCAGAAATATTGAAGAGTTCAAGAAAACAGAATTTCAGTGAAATATTCACTCTTTATCACACCCTTATACCTCAACGGGTTACAAGCAGACAACAGATACAGCCTCTGCCAAAAAAACTTTAAAAGCCACAAAGTCACATTTCAAATCTAACAGTGTCCTTCGCAGGGAATGGTTCCTGTAATAGCCTCTAACATCAACCAGTTGGCACAGGCTGTAACACTATGCAATGGCTTATTTTACACAAAACTTTGAATGAAAAGACAGCACTCTCAGACTCCCTGACTCTGAGTGATTACTTGTGGGCTCAGGTTAAGGCTGTCTGGCTCTCTAATAAGTACCAAGAGCTTACAAAGGGCTAAAAAATTATTTCTTACAGCTTGTGTTACCGTTAACTCCATCTTAAGATATGAGTAAGACAGTAACATTGAGGCAAAATAAAGCTAGGTAAGATGAATCATGCAGAAGAAAAAAACATGGAGAAACTAAGGCAAAACAACATTAGGTAAAGTTTAAATTCTGTTGCCATTTAAATCAGCTCCTCTGAACAACAGACTCACTAGGACATTGGTATAAAGTAGAAGCAAGTTCAGAACAAGCTCACAGTATATTCCAATATTACTCTTTTATGTGCTTAGAGATCAGACCAGGAAAACTTTAAAGTCCCCTTTTTTTAAAAAAAAAAAAGAAAGGAGTGCCTATTGGAGGGCTTATAAAGCCTCTGATTTCCACATCTACAGTTAGAGCTAGTTGTGGCGGTGCAGGTGTGAGAGAAATCTTTGGTTTGGGGATTGTGGGGTTGTGGCTTTTTTTCTTTTTTAACTGAATAACATAACTTTTAAAAAGAAATCCTTTTAAAGAGCACATATTCGTTACAATTAACTATTTACCAGTGAGGATTGTTGAGTCCAGAAGGAAAGTCCATTGAAGAGTGAGAGACTGCAGAACTGACTAGCACGTGAGAGGTGCAGGCTTTTTCCACATACTCACTCACTTGGCATTTTTATTCCCATGCTTTTCCAGTACATTTACCAAAAAGCTTTTAGCAGCAGCCATTTTGTTCTTACAAATCTTGAGGAAAATGACAGTTGCTCACTCAAGCTTTCTCCAAGGCTTTACTTCCCTCACTTCTCTTTGTCTTCCTTAATTTAAAATACATATTTATCATGAGAAAAATTAAAGAAGGTGTATCACAACTCATGCAACCAATCTGAACTCTACGGCAAATGCTTTTTATCATAGCACTAAAGGCACTTGTCACAGGTTAAGGAAGTAATTGATGTCTCTGTGCGATCCATATAATAGAGATCCCTCCAGGAACAACTGGAAGACAGGTGACCACCACTCCAACTGTTTATGACTGGTCATAACTATTCCAAGAAAGAAAATAAAACAAGAAATCTCTTCCTTCCCCAACTTCTCCCAGATAAAAAGATTGGCTATTGTCAGACAGGAGCAAAGATTTGGTTTAAGACATACCCTTACAAGGAATAGTGAATGTTGGGAAGCACCTACATGTCTATAGTCATTATCTACATAGTATCAAATGACGCAACACTGATTTTTTGCAAGCTCTTTTCTCAAGGAACCAAGAAATCTGACTCAGTAAATTGCTATTCAGTTAAGTCAGATTAAAATCACAACCACTGAGTATTAAATGAGAGAGCAGGCTAGATTCTTCTCCATATTTTATTGGCCTTTCCTTGCCTTTCCTTACAATTTCCACTGTCACCCTTTTTATTCCTGTATAAAAATCCATGAGAATGAAGCTCCACCTAAATTCATATTTTTGCATGTTTATCTTTTCCAAGGAACTAGTTTTAAGCAAACTTTCCAGAGTAACAAGGTTTTAATACTGCCAGTACTTCTGAGGACGGACACTGTGACAGGAAGGTAGATAATGAGTTGGCTGCACGCCCACCCTCTTCTGGTGGTGAGAGGCAGAAATGCTAGGCAAACATACGCCCTGCAGTGTGATGAACAGGGATACATGATGTAAAGATAAGCCAGTCAAGTATGCAGACACTTGGGGTTGCACAATTTGTTCAGTTGCGGTCATAATCCTGTCCTTGTTCAAAAGTACTCAAACATCAATCCACTGAGAACAGACTAATATACAGCATCAGAAAGTGATCTGTTTGCATAAGAATACAAAAGTGCAGAATTTCTCGTAAGCATAGACACAAGTCATTTATTAAAACAGAACTATCATGATTACCTGCCAAGACATCCAAATCTTTCCTTTCTTAAGGGGTGTAACACCTTTTCACACATACAGAACCAGCCATTTTAAATAATGCTTCCAGTAACTGTTGGAGATTCATAGTACCAAGTATTGATCCACCCGTCCTCTGGCATTACGAAGCACCAGTTGCCTGAGGTTGTATCCTCTACTTTTTATCCCAAACTTGCAATACTACTGTGGCTCCTTATAATTCTCCTCTACCTATAGCATGGAGGTGCCGACATACAGTATCCAAACAGCAAGACCACAAAGGACATCGGTATCAAAGAACATATTTATATAGTGATTCCGACGTGCAAGTCTTGGATACGTGACAAAGTTGTATCACCTGCTCTGTGGTGACTGGCCCTATGCATAGTCTTAAAACAGAATAAATAATAAAGTCTACCATAGGTCCCAGCCTGTTATGCTCAACTAAAGCACCTGACATAAACTGGAAGTTTTGACTGTACAGACTGTTTAGGCTGCAGCATTCTCACCTGATGTATTAGAGTTTTTTAAGTCATGTTAACTTCATGAGCCTTAAAAGCTGGGGTTTGGATCAAGTTGTGAAGAAAGCTGTTCTCTTACAGTATTTAACACTGTACTCATAAAGGCCTTGTACTGACACATTTAACAACGGCAATCAGACTTTTGTTCTGTGATTAATCCCCATAATTCATTAAGGCAAAGCATGGAGCAAGATACTACAGATAGCAAACTGTAGCAGAATCTAGCTCACTTTGATAGATAAACTGGCCAAATATAGCATCACTGTAAGTCTGCTCCAAAGTCATCCTAAGAGAGTTGAATTTGCTGCAGTACGGCAGATGATAGTTTTCACACTCAGGAACATGAGCCACTGCTCTTTCTGTGATACTCTTTCTCACCAGGAGTTGCCAAGAGCACTGCCAATCCACGCTGTTAGCTGATATTCATCAAGCAGCAGCCTGACCTTTTGCGCCTTTCCCCTCCCCTGGGGAGCATCCTGTGCCCTCATGCAAAGAAACAGAGGATCCCAAAGAACACAAATAACAGAACATCCTTATTGACCATGGAAGAGCAGACATCAACCTCACACAGTGATCACCTCACTTTGATCAGAGCTTGATGCACCACTTACAGATGCCTAAAGTCAGTGTGTGCTTCTGACCCCCATATCTCTTCACAATTACTCAGCAGCACACAGTTTTATCCTGCAATGGTCAAGAGGACAACACATGTTTGCCCACTTTCCCTGTCTTGGGCTTTTGCCTTTATTGATTATGATCAGCTGTAAAGCTTGTGAATTCTGGGTGCTCCAGGGGGTTTCTTGACAGCTAACTAAGCCTGAGGCAAATACAGACTTATGCAGCTCCAAACAATCCTACCTGGGTTTCTTCCTCCTCCCCCTTCCACCATGCACTGCATTTAATGGTAATTGTTTATGATAAGGAGATTGTAATTAGGAACATGCACTGGCATAAGTGTCCAGCATTTCATATGCCAAGCATGTGCCACCAGCGCAGTCAAGATACCTCCAAAGATTCTTTTAAATTTTTATGATTTTCTTACAGCACATAAAGAATCCCTTTCCCCTATGCACACATATATTTATGCAGTTTAACTCCACTTTCTTGTGACAGCTGATTCAAATACAGCTCAAGTTACTAAAGCTGCACAAATGAAGTCGTTGGTTCTTTCCCAGTAAGCAGGAGACAAATGTCACAGAAAAGAGTGCAGTGAACTTTTAAAATGGCAGTTAAGCAGAGAAATTTAGGGCTGAACATATGCACAGACAGCTAGCCAATGTCTCATTCCCAGCCCAGTGTTTGTCTGTGGGTGAGAGACAGTGTGCTGATCTTACCTTTGTAATTGCTGTTTGTGCTGCATAGATTATTAAAGGATTTCAGAATATATAAAATATAAAATATAAGGAGAAGGTATGTAGATTATAGAGTTCCCTTACAAGCACACACAGCTCCACGTAGACCCAGAGAAGACAATACGCCTGTGAGAAGGGGAGATTTGGGTTTGTAAAAGACGGCAGTGGGAATGGTAATTTGAGTCTTATGTTAACACGCTTTCTTTAAAAGTTGCTTATTCATTCTAGCTATCAACATGTTGACTCATTTCTGTTTGGTTAGAGGTAAGAGCTGTATTCTCCCATGTGTTCAAGTTTCAACCAAATTAGAGTGCAAGTTAGGATTCTTCGCCCCTGGCTGACGGTCTTACACAGCTGTCAAGACAGCAGAAGTCTTTCTCCAGGTAAATGAGAGATCTGCATTGCTATGGCACAGTTCCTGCTAATCCTTTTATCTGATGCTGCCATCAGTGAGACCCACCAAGGAAGAAATACATGCCATGCCCACAATTATACATACTCTGCTAATTGAGTTTCCTTGCAAGACAGTAAGCTTCTAGGAAAAAAAAAATGCTTTATGCAACTGATAGAATTAATGCCTCAAACTTTTGGATCTCACTGCAAACACCACTCCAGTTGCATATTTTACAGGATTTAGAGAAGAAAAAAAAGCCTTTTTCTGAGCTACAGGCACTTGTATAAACATTTTTTTATAGTTTAGATTGATCTGAAAGATGGCTACTCCCCTTCATTAAATAGAGATGCAATCACCACCTGGAAGAGGATGGATTTCACAACAAATTATCAGGCAGTTACAACCTTAAAGCTTTATCATTCTACTTAACTAAATGGAGCTCAGTAAACAGATGTGTCTGAGAACCTCAAAGGCAGACTATGCATTACCGAGCCTTTATCCACCAACCTATTCCATGTCATATAGAGCAGCCTAGCCAAGAGTCTAGAAATGCAAAGAAGCCTTTTAGCATTGCCCTTAAGATCAGGAGGCTTGTGATATTTCAAGTCACAGTATATAAGAGAAAGAGCCCAGAAAGGATTCTGGGCAAGTTTTCATGGCAATGTCTGAAACAGCAGACTGAAACATCACTTCTATACATTATAATCTTTCAAACTCCATCCCCAGCAGGAAGAAATGACAGAAGAGAAGAATTTGCAGTGGGGCTTCAGATAATATGCTGTATTAGTCAAGCAGTTGGTTTTCAGATGGCTTTTCATCATATGTGAGTTTGGAAAAATGCTGAAGCAGAAGAAATATATCAGGAATATGTTTATTAATTTCATAAGGATTACCTTTTTCCTCTAGGAGTGTTACTTAATTCATCAACAAGTTAGTGTGCTCCAATAAAATGTTCATTTTCAGGATAGGAGAAAATGCATGCACCTACTGCACGTTATGAAAAGCACCATATTTTTAATTCACTTAGGTGCAACTCAAAACAGCATGAGAGATGTATGACACTTACACTGATATAACAGCTGCTGTCACAAAGCAAAAGTTCTCTCCTATCTGCATATAGGATATTTGCTTGAAGCAAATGAAGTGGATTGATCATCTTGCAGTGCAGGGTCTGAGGACCAGATTTTGTCTCTTGAAGTACTTTATTGTGGAGAAGACTGAAGTGCATATAGGTATAGATTCACCGCACTTAATTTATATCTAAATTAAAAGCTCAATTGCCCACAACTTTTACTAAGCAAGAAAAATTCCAAAAAGTAATTTTGACCTTATGTTAGCTGACTTCATCTTCTAGAGGTACCTGTGTTCTACCTTCACAAGACCTCTAATGTAGGCATCTTGTGTCTGGAAAGGCGACAAGCATCTGGAAACGAGGATGAAACTGGTCTACATTGAACTTATGTTAAAATATTACAAAACTTGTCCTTCCAGCATGTCTTTCTGCTGTGTAGATCAGTAAAGAACAATTTGGTCCACATCATACAACCTTCTGCCTCTGTTTCCCTCAGCTTCCAAGGCACTAGCAGTAGTTGTCCCTCACCTCAGAGCAGAGGTGTGGTTCCGTGCTTCTCTCTACCCATTAAGATAACAGTGTCAACCAATCCAGCTCTTGCACCAGATTGTTTCATCTGGTCAGTCACTATAGGTTTGCCTTCCATAGCAAAAAAAAAAAAAAAAAAAAAAAAAAGTCAGTCTTAGTTCTTATGAGAAGTAATGATAAACAGCATTAAATAATAGAAGCAACCCTAACATTTAGGCTGCTTTTCTATTATGAAAGATTAAGTCCTTTTCCTGAGATACCTTTGCAATGGAAGCCTTTGCTGCAGACCTTTGAAATTCAGCAGAGAAAGGTCTTGAGCTAAAAAAGCTCTTTCCCCTTTGTCTTATGAAATTCCACTCAATTTTAGCTGTAATCTCAACTGTTAAAAAAATTTAAAAATCACATTTCGTTTCTTTCCCTTGCATTCCCCAGAACATAAGAACAGCTGCACTAAGTCGGACTAAAGGTTTGTCTAGTTCAGTTTCCTGCCTCTCTGACAGTGGCCAGTAACAGATGTTTAGGGAGAACTTATAAAGTATAGGGCATACACACAGTAATATTCCCCTGTACACCTCCCAGCTTCTGGCAGTCAGCAGTTTAAGGACTTCCTGAGCCTAACTTAAAGCCCACCATTCTGTATATATAATTAGATGGTATGTTCCCCAAGTGTATTACTTTGCATCTATCATTAATTCTGTCTGCCCAGTCATTCAGTATTATCAGACCATTCTGCAGTTCTTTAGATTCCGTTTTATTTTTTTATGACTCTGAACAGTTTTGTACCATCGTCAGTCTTCGTCAAGTCACACTTCATCCCTTTCCTACACTATTTAGTAATACCGTAAGTGGCACAAATTCTGTAATAAGCTTCTGTGAGACTCAACCAGTAATCCCATGCCATTCTAAAAAATGACTATTTATACTTATTCTTAACTTTCTTGATAATTTTCATCCTGTGATAGCTCTATTTCTTTAAGAAGCTTTAATGATGATTCCGGACAAAATTTTTTTGAACTCTTCATACACAATACCAACTGGGGCAACTCTATCCACAGGATCCTTCACTCCTTCAAAGAACTCAAATGGATTTGTGAAGAGACATTTTATTTTTCAAATGCTGTGGTGGCTTTTCACGGCTGAATCTCTGTGTGTATTCATTCTCAGTTTTATTATTGTTTACACTGGTTTTCCTAGTATGGAAAACAGACATAATGATTCATAACTCCCTGGAATCCATTTTAGATACTGCTGCCATGTTTGCATTCCTTATCTGAGCTCCTTTAGAGGTTGTGGGTGAACGGCTATGACAATTTGCTACTACTCTTTGCACTGTTCCATAGTGAAATGTCTCCTGATTTTCAGATATTTGCTCCAAGTCATCCTGTATAGCAGATCTCCCTTGTGTGTGATCAGTCTCCTGCTCTCCTCTAGCCACAGTGAGCAGAATCCCAGGCTGCACACATGCCTCCACCTTAAGATTTACCTAGACAGAATAAAGCAGTGTCTGGGTGTCACAGTTTAAGGCTGGGCCGGCTCT
>NW_009614403.1:3126-13056 GCF_000690535.1 Cariama cristata | reverse complement strand
GCCCGCACGCACACACACCTGCTGCCCGTTTCCTCAGCGTGGGAGACACGCAGCGCGGTGTCCTACACTGCGAGCAAGTTCGTGGGTACTTTTACATGTCCGCGCAGGACGATCGGGCGAGCCTGTCGTGTTCCCTCGCACGCTCCCCGGGCTGGAAGTCGCTGCAGCTCCCCAAGACTGAGCAAATGGTGCCCGTCATCGGTAGCCTTAGGCAGTAAAAACCGCAGTTTTGCAACCAGCATTGCGTGTATCCAGTTCTCTCGTTTGTTAGTCCAAATGAAAGCACTGACTTCAACCTATTTATCAGTTAAAGACAGACTTTGGATGACTGTAGTTTCTAGTGTACCTACTTCCACAGAGCTTATATAAAAATCACACAAAATAATCAGGAGAGCATTAACGAGCACTGGTAGTTACCAATTATTTGGCGACTGCTGCTACCAAATTGTGTAATAATTGTTTAGAAGTCTAAATACTTAACTCTGAAAAGAATTGTTTCACTGGTTTGTTACTCAAATTCATGGTGAAATGTTCTCCTACACACCCCAAATGACTTTGGCTTAACTGGGAATCACAATGACCAGAATATTTCACAGCTTGATTCAAAATCTATGATACAGTTTCAAATTAGCCTTTTTATTTTGCAATAAAAAGAAAATCTTATTATTGATACATTTTTTGAATGCTTCATTTTTCTAGTACAAAGCAGGAACAAAATTGTCAAGACTTTCTACTGTGTTTTCAAACATCGCAGGGACGACGGCGTTTCAGCAAGACCTGCCACTAGCAGTCTTAGATAGACTTGGAAACACCGTTTTGAATAAAATTTTAATACAGATGGTTTCACTGCAAGAGCAACGAATGTTTCTTAATTTGAGAATACGTAGGTCTTATCTAGAACAAGTAGTGGTGATCTTTCTCCCACATGCTTCTGCAATAGTCTTTCATATAGTTTTTGTAGGTTGGGTTGAAACTGCAGGACTTAACCACCATCTTTCCAATAAATAGGGTTGCGAGAGAATACTAAGCAAATGTTTCTTTCACAAACCAAAGGTAAATACAAGGTTGCTCAGCAGTTTGAACGCTGTGGGCAGAGAATGTTCTGCACCGGGAGCCTGGCAATAGGTAGGGACCATTCAAAGAAAACAAAGGCAGAGCTCAGGAACAACATAATAACAAAGCCCAAAGCAGCTCTAAAGTGTGCCCAGGAAAGTCAGAGGCCTTTGTACTGAGTGCTGACTAAAAGAGGCTGGAGCAGGAAGATACTCTTGTATTTTGAATTCTCCCATGCTTGAGAAAGTAGGAATTGTAAATACAGATCCTGAAAACAGATTTAATTGCATCAAAGGACTCTTATTTCCTTACAATTTCCTATCCTAACTAGGAAAACATGCAGATTATTTTGACTAGCTGTGCTGCTTGGGAAGGACAATGTTTGTCAGGGTCAATTGGTTTCTGGTGAGGGAAGGCTGAATTGTGTTCTAGGTGAACTGACGTGAAAGAAATAATAGAATAATTTACAGAAACAATGATTAAAAAGATCAGAAGAGTTCAAGATAAAGACTTCTGGAATTTGAGCAAGAAGTCTGGGAAGGTGAAGTACTTTATGATTTCATCATAGCAAATAACTGCAATAAAACCTGGGAAGAGTATCTGACACATTCAGTCTGTGGTGGTTTCCTTGAAAGATGATGAAACAATGGTGAGTAATGGTGCAAATGGTTTGCACTGAGCAAGAAGCATCTATGTTTTGTCATCTAAGCTTATTAAAAAATAGGCGTTTCAAGGGAGACCTTCACAGCTCAAAATCTTCTGTGGAAAAAGGGAACCAGTGTGGCAGTATAAGAACTCATAAATCTGATGAAGACAGACAAAGAGGAAAGTGTTTTCAAGAAAAAAGTAAAATTGAGGGCACTTCTGCAAACCCAGTTGTTCAAATTGCCACGGAGGTACAGTGCTTATTTCATTATTCGCTCTGATTACAGAGGCACATACGCGCAAAAGGAGTCCATTTCAGTGGTCATCAGAGAGTGATTAAGCGTCTTCTGAATGGAACAATGTTCCTGTGACTACTCTTGCCTTGGCTTAACTGTTTCAAAATCCCTCTCCTATTGCACACATGTGCCTGTGCTTATGGTTTGGGGGCAATGTTGGCAGAGGAACAACAGACGTTCCCTATGAGTATATCAAAAGAGTGTCTAAAACAGAACTGAGCAAGGAAAAAGACTCTCAGGAGGTCTGGATGAGAGTGATATTCTGTTATTGGTGTGAAATTACCCCTTAAGAAAGATCCAATGAATATGTAAATAGATGAGCTTAGATAAACTGTCATTTCTTAAATCATTTATATTCTTTCAGCTTGTAAGGACAGCCATCCTTTTAGACTTCAGCTGAATGATTAATGTAGCTAAGATGGGGCATATATTTGGTGGTGTGGGTTAATACTTACTGATACTGGTGGATTCAATTGCTGCTGTTCATTCAAGATGAGCATAAGAAACCATTAAGTACATGCTCTAAAACAAACAAGTTTGAAACTGGTATCATCACTCCATTAACATACTTTAATCAGCTCACAAAAATTTTGGTCTTAAATCTTTTTAGAAACTAAAAAACTTGAGCAAGCAATGCTTTGTCTGGGAACTGGATGGTAAAGCTCCCTCTCTCCCCATTGTTCCTTTGCTGATCCCTATGACTGACTGAGCAGAACACAACTGAGAAGGAGCAGGTGCCTCCCAGGGCAAGGAGAGCTCAACGGCCGCTATAACGGTTCAACGTTGTTAAAGGGGATGATCAGCTGAGCTGAATAAGCCTGCATGAGATGAAACCGTGTCCCCAGCATTCATTGCAAAACTTAATTCTCTGAACTTTTACTCTTTAAAAGTTATATCTGCTTTATCCACATTTTAGTTTTATCATGTGATTTGAAATGCAGTCTCACCAAATTTGTGTTTAATCTGTTTAATGTGAGTTACGTCAGCAGTTTTAAGTAGAACAAGTGGTTTTTTTCATACTTTTGCAAAAAGCCAGGAATAGAAGGAATAATTAAGCATTCAGAGTTCCACAACTATTTCTGTAGATTTTTAAAGTTGTATTTTAAGAAAATATTTTTCTGTCATTTAGGAGTAATTAAAATGTTCTGGAAGTATTTCAGTCATACTTAGTCTGATTTGAACAGCAATTTTGATTTTGAAATAGAGCACCTTCTGTAAGTTTGGTGGGCAATTTTTTGATGTCTATCATTAGAATTAAGAAAGCAATCTGTAATTATAGAAGACTGTACTTATGTTAAATACAAAACTGAAATAATTAAGTAGCATTTTAAACTCATTACTTTGTAGCACTTCTTCACATAAATAAAACAGAACTCAAGTCCAAAATGGTATTTAATGGTCAATAGCATTTGATCAATGAAGGAGAAGCAAAAAGTTTCAGAGCAGATGAAGAGACAAGTCATTTGATAAAGGCAGTGCGGCAATGACCATGGACAGATATGGAACAAAAATCTGCAAGAAAAAAGCTCAGGGTCTAAGTATGGTCAAATCCACGAAGGACATTTCCATGGCTTAAGAGCCAGATCGCCAGGCTGCCATACAGCACCATGTGAGATGAGGATGTAAAGGTCTCCTAGAAGAAAGTGACAAACAAAAACTGAACCACCACTAGTGCAGGAGTTACAGTATGTGATGGTAAACTATGGCAGATTTTGGAATGGGATTCCCCTCGCAGCTTGCATTTTGTGTAGAACATTATAGTTGCACAGTAGGACCCTAAAGACTACAAGTGCTGTGGATGAAGAAATGCTCTAAAGACAGGAGCTAATTAAACTGGACTCAGTTCCACTGAAATTGTGCTGGATAATGTGGTAATTACTCTACTGCATGCCAGCAGCACCAAAGAGAAAGCCAGAGACATCATTGTGTCTGTCTTTGCCATTGTATATGATCATACATATGTTCAATATCTATTTTCATTTCTAAAATTGGAGCCACAGCGTTTTGCGTAAGTTAGTGCCTGCTACAGGTTTTATTTCTCTTTCCTCAAACTGTGCTGGTCCCCAGCACATTCAGGAAGCAGTTGATAAAATACAGCAGTTCAAGTTGAAATGGCTAACAGCAATGCCGTAATCCTGCAGCTTTATTTTTGGTTTCTCCTGCTATTGCCACCTCTGAGCCTCGCCCATTCTCCCATTCCGTAGTCAGCTGAGCCAAGTTATAAAGAAAATGCCCTTTGAATAGGGCTGTGCTCACTGGAGGATGATGTATTTTATAGGCCTAATATGAAATACATATCCTGTAACTAGGACCTTGATCAAGAAAAAAATTTACTATTAGTACAAACCTTAACAAGATTAATTTTTAGTGCAAGTAAGTAAAAAAACTATACTGTTGCAAGCAAACTTTAGTTAGAAAATATATACTGTATAATATGCAGTAATATTTATGGCACAGCAAACTGTAAATGTGGGATATGAAGTAGAATTTTAGAAACAAGCAACTCCAGCAAAGGGAGGCTGCCCTCTCCCATTCCCAAACAAGTCTGCCATGTAAAGATCCAGGGAGGGGCCATTCTGGTGAATAACACATCAGTGTCTATCTTGCTGGATTAACTTTCATAAATCAGTATTTTCTTTACTGCTTGTTCACTAAGAGATAGGTCCTTCAAGGGTAAGGCTGTCTGCAGAAGGTTGAATTTAATTAACGACTGGTTCCATTACTTCCTTCTGCAGCCCACCCAGGATGCTGTTCCCCAGAAATGCCGTGAATTAATACCCTGACCACATATTCTGGCCACAGAACCACAAATGTTAAATGAAGGTTGGTGGAACATCGCTGAAACCTGCATTGAGTGCAGCTGGCCTGCCAGCACACATTACTAATGGTCTTTGCGAACTAAGGAGGGTTCCTTACATTACAGCTCCAAGACACGTTGGAGATAAAAATTGGAAGAATCTCTTGAGTCTTGAGTGTCCAGAATCTCCTAAGCCTCAAGGTAAAATATTGGCAGTTGAATTTCAAAGTTGCATTAAAAGAAAGAAGTCTTTATTGCTGGGAAGGCTGAACAGAAGACACTTGAGACCATCCTCACCTTACAAGCCCCATTCCTGAATTGTCCAAACCATCAAAGCCACTTGCCACATTGGCAAAGTCATGAAAGAAGAACAACAGGGGAGGAAAGAAATTACCAGATTGTAGAACTGTGTGAAACAGTGATTCAAGACCATGCCGGGTTTCTAAAGCACAATAAGCAGATGTTGGCGTGACAAGGAGGCAGGGGGTCTTAAAAACAGCATCCCACCGAAAGCTGTTGGAACAGAAAACGTCCTCACTGCATTTTTCAGGCTGATAACTGGAGTACTGTTGACATAGCTTTATAGAATTTACAGGATTTTAGGAAATAAAGTTCGTGGCTATTGTTGATTTTACTGATTTCCAATGCAAGAAAGCTTATTCTGTCATACTGTCTCCGTGTGCCTCCGAGTGTCTCCTAATCTGCAAGGATTTTTGAAAACTGGCCAACTGGTTTGACCAGATTTGACACAGGCTGAGAGTTTTCAACAATAATTAAGTTCCTACCAGTTTTGTAAAAATAGGCAGCCGGAGGGAGAGAGGAGAAAGAAAGACTTTGCAAGATCAATCAAGGGAAAGGTTACAACAAGAGGTCACCCCTTATAAGCTACTAGAAAATCCTGTATAAGCCACACAAGACTGAAACCTGATGAATGTATTGGTCACAAGAAAAGCTTTATTTTGAAGTTGCATCTTTTTTAAACCCAAAGTCAGTCAACCAAGAGACACACATCGGGAGGGTAACTGACTTTAATTCTGGAGATCACAGCGCAATTTCTTATTCTAACATGCTATATTCTGTCTGACCAAGCAGTTTTATACAAAACCCAAAGCGTTTCTATATAATAAAAGTGCAATCCATGATTTGAATTATAATCAGGAATGCTAGGAAAATAATGTGAAATAAATCCTGTCCACACACAAGTATCATCACTTTTTGAAAAAAAACATCAATGTTGTTTCATAGCATTATTTAAAATACCGTCTGTTAAAATTTCTATATGATTGTTATACCTATTTATGTCTACATAAGACACTTATGAATGTATTTTTGAGATATGAGATAACCTTAAATCCTTTGAAATTAAGTCCTTATAAGGTATCTTAATTTTAATATTCAGATTCCCTACTCTTTTTAAAAAAAACCTATAGCTATATATAAGCAAAGAGACAAGTATACAGAGAATAGAGTTTAGATTACAACATAAAGCTAAACCAATGCAGTTTGAAAGCAAACTAGAAGCATTCTAACTATGTGTCCTTTATATTGAAGTAGTAGTTATGTTAGAAAAAGCAAAAAGGAGAAGCATGATCTTACACATATGTCAGCTATTTCCTTCAGTTATCAATAACTTCAAATAAATAAGGCAGTATTTTGAAATTGTCAGTCCAAGTATTAGTTGACATCATCTAGGTTTAGAATATATATAAATAAAATCATTGTTACATAACCAGAAGAAAATATGAAACAATTTGAGCTTCAAAAATTCACTTATTTTTAAAATAGGTAAGTCTGAATGATAATTGTGTCAAAACAAACAAACAAACAAACAAACAAAAGGAGGAGATAAAACGGGATGTAGAATTTAGGTATATAGTATAAATTACACAACAAAGAGAAAACAATTTTAATCTGATACTTATCAGGACAATTTCCATGATGATTCCTTGCTATGTATTAGGAAATATGTGCATTTTACAAGCCTTATGTAGACAGAAAAAAAGAATCAGTCCCCCACTACTAGATGTATCTGCAGTTATGTTGGAAATGTAAGGGAAAGGCATTAAAAAGGCATTTTATGCAAATACTAAATTCACATCAACATTTTCAGAGAAATAATAATTATTTTGCAAATCTGTGAATCTGTAAAATAGCTTTAAGGGTAAAAATAAGTCAAATTTAGAGCTTATTTTGACATTTCCAAATCAAAATATTCAGTTTTTATTTTGAAGATAAAGTTGTCATTTAAAAATATTTTAGAGGATGAAATAACCATAAAGTGAAACATTTAGGCTAAAGAAAATATTTTGCATTAACAGAAATTGACTTTATTTTTTTTAGAAAAACAGAAAAAACTGCATTTCACTTGAACTGAACCTTTTTTCCCCCTCATTTTTAATTCAGCTTTTGAATCCAATAATACATTGTCCAGATGTACCAAGAAAAAGCAAACTTATGACTGAAGTCTTTCCTACCATAAGCCCTAAAGAAAGTGGAAAAAAGGAACCTGAATTCCCCAAACCCAAGCAAGCAAGTGATCTATCAGAAACAATCTAGTGCTACTCTAAGATGACTGAAAAAATAGTGCCTGGTGAATAGAAGGCATTAAGTCCATCTGCTTTGGAGAAAGACGTGCCAACCGCCTGTTCGAAAATCTGATCTAATTTAAAAATTGCTATCAGACCTTTGCCTTTAAGTGTCACTTTCAGAATAGCTCTAAGAACATTGTTAGCAACAGGTGGCTTGTCACTGTTTCAGCAACTACTGCTAAGGGATTCACTTTGACAGTATATTGATTTAATTAGACATATTTAAGAGGCGTATCAGTACTCTCTGGGAAGATAAAAAAAGTGTATTGGTAGGCTGAAGGCTTTTATTGGTAGGCTGAAGTTTCTAATTTCACAGGAGTTGAAACCAGACTGGCTGATTTCCTAGGCGTCACACCTGGAGCTATTTCAGAATTTGGTTCCTAGGTTTTCTGACTGCAAAGCTGCCATCTTGTTTTGCACTTCTTATGTTTGGAACAGAAGGATGAGAGGCTGTTCACAGTGACTTTTTAATGTAGGAAATACCATTGAATGGTAACTACTAAACTGAAGGACCCTCAATTAAATGTGCTTTAGGAACAAACTGTTAAAAAGATTGCTCCTATATCATTCTTAGTGCTATTCTTACAGCAAAAGTCAATGGGGATATACCCATATTAGGGATAAAACATTTGTTCCTGTATCTTTATTTAAGTAGTAATGTAGTACTGCTAATGGTCATAAAGCAAGTTACTGCCTTCAAAAGATTCTGTTCTTGCATTTAGTACCTCCTTACACCATGATCCTTAATATTTTCATTTACACCTTAAACAAGAAGAATGTCTTGGGGATTAATCAAAAGTGCACTGAAACAATTGAAGAACCACCTTCACTCTGAAACTAATGTGCTTTTGATGAGGTTCACGAGTAGCGTCTCTAACAAGCGCCCCACATACTCTCTTGGTGTATCTTTGCCTCTAAGCCAGCACTGAGGCAGTGGTTTGCCATCACTGCAATATCACCTATAACGCCAAGCTGGTGAGATCACAGCCTTCCCCTGGCGCTCGGGCAGCACGTCTCAGATGTCACAGCACGGGAAGCAAAACCGAGTGATTTTCAAGTACAGCTACGCTGAGTCATATGAAATGAAAGACATCACTTTATAGACTTTCACTACACTGAGGTTTAAACCTCTAATAGCAGAGTTACAGGCTGAGCTTGAGAAGTTGTACTTTAATATGGTTGTAACAGCTGCAGTTTAGGTTACAGAAAAGCTGATTGCAGCAACTTGGTTTAAACATGAAAATAAAACCACAGAGCTGCTCACATGGATGTCTTCTGGGGTGAGTAAATGAGTAAAGCACAACATCACAAGCCGTAACAGGAAGGACAGTAGATCACAGAATATTTGCCTTGAAGCACAATCTAGCTCTGATCTATTTATTGTACCTATAGCTCTAGGTGCGTATTCACATATCAAACACCAGAGAGCTGGAGATCATAGTCTTGCGGTAAAGCGTGCCAGCACAGTAAAGCTGTGTTTGTAATCACATCTTTCCAAAGACTGGTGTCCTAACGAGACTTTGGAAGTGTTGTCTACACACTTAGACCTACCAGCAAAAAGCAAGTCCTTGTACACTGCTAATGTGTCCCATTTCCAGGTCACACAACAACTTGGCGAGCCTTTGGG
The DNA here is from genome assembly GCF_000690535.1 of Cariama cristata. Classification (NCBI taxonomy): domain Eukaryota; kingdom Metazoa; phylum Chordata; class Aves; order Cariamiformes; family Cariamidae; genus Cariama; species Cariama cristata. The sequence continues at coordinate 4,050 of NW_009614403.1, read as the reverse complement.
AGGCCTGGTTTGGAAGCATGGATGTGCGTTGGATGATTTTGGCTGTGAACCTTTCCACCAAGTCATTTCCCAGTGCTTGGGCTGACATTCCAAACCACTGAGCATTTTTAGGCAGCTGCCCATTGATTAGTATCAGTAATAGTCAGAAAATATTTCTTGCTCCCTAGCTCCTAAATTTCTTCCCAAAATTACTGCTGTGATGCAGACTAGGCAACATTCAGCTCTGCAGTAATAAAAGCTCAATAACTTGTCTACTTGTGCTTTAATTGTTTGAGAAATAGGAGTTTTTTCTTACTGTTATTTTTCAGCATTTATTTTCTGACCCAAAAGGTTCCCCAGTACAGCCTAAAGTTAGAATTTTAAATTAATAAAACTTATCCAGGGTAATTTCTGGGTTGTTTTGCTCTCGATTTGATCTGTTTTCTCTGTTGTGAGAGCTTTGCACAGAAGGCTCTAACTAGCCAAATTTTCAGTAAAAATACAAGAATCGGTTCCATAAACATAGCAACACTCTTGAAAACTATTCCAAAAATAGTATCTTTCAAGCATGTATGAAATACACAAAAGGCATGTGATGTGGAAAAGAATTTGAATTTAAATAAATTGCAATATGCCATGCTCTACTAATAAACTAAGTTGATTTATTTAACATTCAATTCACATTAGACTTCACAGATGTTCAAAATATGAGCAAGTTAACTCTACTAGAATTAGACTCTTCAGATTTGGCCTCATCAAGTAGTAGCGCTCCTCTATGTGCCAGAAAGACTTAGTTCACATTCCACAGACTGAGGCAGAAGTGGTGTCCTGGTTGTGCTCCGTGTAGATAGCTTCCTTCACACCCGTCTCAAGTGATGGGAATGAGCATGGCTCTGCTGACACTGGAACCACACTCATAGACATAAGGGAAATTTTGACCCTTCC
>NW_009614403.1:0-3095 GCF_000690535.1 Cariama cristata | reverse complement strand
AGGGAAGTGTAGAAAAAGTACGGGATGGGAGTGCAAGAGTAAAGTATTCTCTTTAAACTTGTTTTATTGCTATCATAGTGAGATATAAAGGCTTTATTAGATGTCACTCAGTGAGAGCTACATAGCTTGTTCATTATACTCCTTAGCTTAGTCCTAGATAATAGAAGCTTATAGTCATAAAAAGTTGGTATTGTGCTGCATCACAAAGTTCCTTTTGTACTTTAATGCAGACTTATGTAGCCTGCCTAGATAAAAAAAGAGGAATTCTTTGAGTCACCTTCTCTTTAAAATAAGAGACTGTTACTCAAAGCTCCTTCAAAGCAGTGCAAAAATAGTCACACATTTGTCATTATGATGTTCATGTGAAAAAAACTGTAATCAACCACAACCATGGCCTTTGCTACATCTTCTGCACCTTGTAATCTGTCCACTAACTTCACCTGTCTGTGGGTCGGTTCTCATGCTTCAAGCCCTGAGCTAGGCACCAGGACAAAGACAATCAGAAAATATTTTTCTTCTTACTTCAAAATTAATTGAATTAGAGACATAAAATAAGAAATTTTCAATTCAGAATGAGCTGTATTTTGTTATGATTAACTGTTAAGAAAAAAATTAATCATCAAAAGAAAAAAATTATCATCTTCCCATGGCAGATTTTTCTATCCATGATTTTGCTACTTAGGGGAAAAACAGTTTTGGAAAATATCAACGCAAAGGAAAGCCTTTAGACACAGACTAGATTTAAAGTCAATAGGTACATCTGGCTTGTCTTTACTGGGTTTGTGGACTATGGAGCAGATTCATGGTTTGTGTAGATAGTAAGTCTGAAAATCTATTCAACCCTCTGTTTTATCCAGCAGATGCAGCCACCAAAGTGGCCTCATCACATCTGAATGAAACCTATCATTCTATGGAACATACTTAAATTTATTGTGTAAATTTACTATGTACCCCATAGCTTCATTGTTTATCTTCACCAAAATCTGTACTTTATCCTATTCTGGAGGCTTCTTTCTGTTATGCAGTAATTTCGTTAGCCTGTCTAGACCACAATGTGAGGTCATCATCGTACCATCTGTTAGACTTGTTTGAGTTAGTGTGTCTGCAACTCCGTTCAGCTGACATGTTATTAGAACATTCTCAAAAATGAGGGTAAGTCAGGCCAAGTCTTACTTCCCAAGCATACTACAGGTAATAGATCTACTATTACATGTAATACAGCTAGTGTTTTGTCATAGGTTTATTATAGAAGTATTTAGAAACCATTTCAAGCTAATCTTGAAATATTTTATTCCTAATATTTGAATTCACATAAAATTAGCATATTTGAGTGGCATGGAATTATTTAATGTACAAATGTGGAAAAAAATGCCTGTAACCTGAGGACAGATGTCAGAAGAAAAAGCTAGATTTTTCTAAAAAAAGAAGAAAATGAGTAAGACCTTGCATATAGCAGCCCATGATCTCAGTCAGATGATGGGGAAAGGAAGGCACCACTTAGTGGCATGTTGTAAAGATACCAGCGTGGCCCCTCCGTCTGTGGCTCCCATGTTCCAGGGCACACAGATTCATCAAAGACAAAACTTGCAAACCTGTTTAGTTTGATGTTAACAGAAGCAAAACAAATTTTGATAGAGGACTTCTATTTTGACTTCCCTTCCAACGAACTGCATTGCCATGCCAGTAGCAATTGTTTACATACATGTGTTGCAGAAAGTGGTGAAGAAATATATGGAGTGAGGGCTTCTTTACCACACCTTGGAGTCCAACAAGGTGATTAACAGCTTATTCTACAGAGAAATAAAACAACATTTGAAGTAAAACATTATTTCTAAACTGTTCTGTCAACGTAGAATACTCTAATTCAAGAACAGCAGAGTGATTATCTGTGAATATTACTCTCACTAAAAGAACAGTAATAAGGAAATACTGGACAATTGTTAAACCAAAGGAAGTAGTAGCTTTTTTTTTTTTTAATTGTTCATTGTATTACATATTTTTTAAAATTAGATTTTTAATAAATACTACATAGAGAAGTAATGAGTAGCACTAGACACAGTATGTGTTGAATTTCTTATGAAGTTAATTTTTTTGAAGTGAACATTTTGTAATCATCGCTGCTAGCTGTATGATCTGCTTGTTTCCAAGAAAACCTAGGCTTTATTTACTTCTATATTTTTACTATACAACTGTATTTAGTTTGACATCCCTTATATAAACCATATTCTTGTAAATAAAAAAAAAAAGAAAAAAAGAAAAAAAGAAAAACTTACGTAAGTTTTTACCTGAATGTTGAACAAGCAGCTTCCAAGTTCATCTGCAGAGAAGAAAGTACATTTTGCAAAGAAAACTGAAATAGTGCTAGATGTTTGCACACATGTAAGTTAGGTCCTCAGGGTTCTTTTAATCTGTATTTTCTTAAATGTTATAATTTTATTGACAGTTGTGGAACTCTGCCTTGTTAGGCAACTTCTATTAAAGAAAAAAGTATTCTCGAATAGTCTCAAATGTACTTAGTACAATTCACATCCGGCTTCTTAGGGAACAAGCTCAATTAAACAACCATTTCGTGCTTGTTTCAAAACACAGTACTCTCTTAGGAGTTGGAGAGGGAGGTAAGAATGACCAGAGCGACATGGCCTTTAATGATAATGGAGCTACCTGGGAATTCCTTGTCTTGGCAGGGATGAAGTGCTAGTGCCAGTACAGGCAAACTGGCATGTTGTCTGTCTGAAACACCTGTGTCAGGGCAGCACAAAAAGAGTTTGCTTCAGTGCTCTAGGGAATGGAGAATAACAGTGCTTGGAGTTGTGAGGGAAAGGGGATGTCTCTGCTGTATTGGGTCTCCTTAGTAAGAAAAGCCATGTTGGCCAGTGCTGAACTTTCTCCACAAGGGTGTAAGTAGGCATATTATTTTGCCAGATCAATATCTTTGTTATTTTCCCTGCTTTCTGTCTTATCCAACTTAGAAACTATTTCTACACCTTTTAGAACAGCTGGTGTAAAGAGAAAGTTGCCATTTCAGCCAGAATGTTGCAGGACCATATTATTTTCATAGAGTCATATAATGGTTTAGGTTGGAAGGGACCTTAAAG
>NW_009614402.1:0-8410 GCF_000690535.1 Cariama cristata | reverse complement strand
TCCACGCTCGTACCTGGCGAACGGGACCCAGCAAAAGGTGGAAAAAGCTGACCTTTCTGTGTCCGCCCTGGGGTATGCAGCGTTCCCCCCCAGTAGCTCGGGGATATTTTCCCTCTAAGTGACCACAGACAGATACAGAAAACCAGACATGAAACTGAGACAATCTCCGTTTCTCCTTTTTTTACACCTGCACGCCTAAGTAGAGAGAAAACACGTTTTCCTTAATGTTCGAGTATTGGCTAACCCAGGGCTGACAAAGCTTTGAGCGTCACCTATCCAGCACTTAAGCAGCCACAGAGGCTATCTTTACCAAACTAGATTTTTCACAACTGTTGGAAAAAGCCTGTAGTAGGCTTCCCTTGTCAACAAGGCCCATACACCTGTTATTGCATCAGCTAAAATACTTACTAGCACTGTTCAGGTTACTTACACTACCACAGAAGCAGGATAAGGTCCAAGGAAGGGGCTTTGGTTATAAAATGATCAATTCCTTTACTGTAAAAATACTAAACTATGTCCAGCTGACCTCTCATAATCAATACTATAATTGTTATTTTGACAGAAACCCTATACACAAAGTACAACGGAAACAACCACTGAAGTGAGCCTCCACAGTCCCTGCAACATTTGCAAAATCCTTTTTTGAGTCATGCTCCTCAGCACTCAAGGGTTTTGTCTCTCCCCCGCTATTAATAAAAATAAAGTCTTAATTTAAGAATGAAGTCAATATATGCATGGCTGGAAGCAATACTTCTTGCGTGTTTAAGAAGTTGAGCAATCAAGTCATTTGACAAAAAGCAAGAATCAGGTTAGCAATACTAGTTGTGAACCACAGAAAGTGTAGTTATGCAGCCGAGGTCTTAATTTCACATGCATGTTTTCCTCTATACACCGCTCTTGAATGCAGTCCTACAGGCACAGGTGTTTCACATGAAGTCAGTCTTTCCACCAAAGACAAACCTCTCTAACAAGACAATGCGAACAAAAGCCTCCCACACACACAAAGCCAAACCCACACATCCAGATACTGGCATGAACTGCTCTTACAACCTATACACGTTAATAATGAGAGAGGCAAACAGGAAAACAGGCAATTATACAAAAGAATTTATTCCAAAAGTTGTGATAAAAGTATTTCAGTTTTTTTTTTTTAAAAAAAATGTATGTTATAAACATTTGGTAAGATAATACATTCATTTAAAGTCTCAGGTTAATAGGCTGCTCTGCAGGAGCGATCCCGGCACAGGTAGGCTTCCCGCAGGCTGCACGGCGCACTGTGGCAGGCAGCGCGGCGCACTGTGGCAGGCAGCGCACCTCATGTGTTTGGATTTTGATCTGCAAGGCAGTCTTCACCCTGAGCTGATGCTCTTATTTGGTTAAGGCCAAGCTTGCTCACTCTCCTCCATTTAAAAGAATCCAAGGGACCCAAACCTAAGCAAAGCTCTAAGTGCTCACAGTGGGCATTCAGACAAACCAATTTTTAGACATCGTGAGTATGTGCAACTACAGTTCAAGTTAATGGAAGATAGGGATTTAAGCCTGCTCTTAATTTCACCTTAGAGAGCAAAATTTTGCCTGCATATTTAGGCACTTAACTTCCAGAGTGCCTTCTGAACCAAGCAGTTTTGTTGAACAGCATTTTCACCATCCTGACAGTCTATGACCTTAATGTATACAGGAAAGCCAAGAATTTTCATAAACACTAAAGAGAAGCCCACATCTTTATCAAATGTAAGCTATTCATACACTAAGTATGGAGTGTAGTTGAACATTGCAGTTTATTTTAACCTACTTCCAAAACCAGAGTAAACATGAAAAAAAAAATTATGATAATATATTGAGGCCCTGCAGATGGCCTCTTTCCACAAAAGGAGAACACAGTTTAGGAATACTACCTGGGTTTGAATTCGAATGGAATTACACAGCCCTAGCACTGTATGAGAGCCAAAATAATTTAAAGCCTTAAATACAAACCTACCCTTTGATAGACTGAAAACATCCCATCACTTTAAACTGTAGTACTGCAGAACATAACTGTACACATTTCCAAGTAACAGTTTGCCTTTGCCTAGTAATTTTAAAGCAATTATAGGCCAGCTTCATAAAAAGTAGACTACAACTCAAGAGTAGAGTATGAGAGGAATACAACATGTTACATTATGTCAAGAAATGAGAACCTTCCCATGTTGAAATAGTTTAAAATGCATTTGACTAAACAATTTGAAAAGTAAACCTGTCCATCTGCTTTGAAGAGTAGGTACCTGAAGTGCAACATTTCCAAGAGTCCTTCAGGTATGGATACTTTCTTGCTACAGGATGCCTCCTCTACTTACCTACTGGGACAAAACATACAACCTTTGCTCCTTAATAGCATTATACAGTAACATTTTCTTACAGCCCAAGTGATGCTGTTACAGCAGTTTACATTCCTGTTCCAGTACTAATGAGAATTTATATTTAAAGTGCATCTCAAATCAGAAATCTTTAGTATGCAAGAATAATATGCTAAGACTTGTGGAAGTATATTTGCTAATTCAATCACTGTGATACAGAGTGCCTTTTGATTTACTAGTAGGACAAAGTTCATACAATTAAGAGACTTCTTGCAAATAAGCACAACTACAGATTTGGCCAAATTCAGAGTTGTTTTTTTTTTTTTGCAAGTGGAGCTGCACACACATACATAGAAGGCAGAATTTATCCTACAGAGAAACATTGAATTTGGTAAACAAGTTTAAGCTTTTTGGTAAGTAAGCTTAAGCTTTTAGTTCAGAAAGGTATTTTTCAATACTCAATACTTTTCCTAACCATCTTTCTCAATTCATCAGTCACAGAAACATTAGGAAAAGTAGATTTGTTAGTTTCTATAGGAAGAAAAAAAACCTCATTTTTCGGTAACTGCAGCTTAAATATCCACAGCTAAATGTGAAATCTTAAATACATTGGTTTTAAAAAACAAATCTGTGCTGGTATAACACCATGATCTCTTGAAAAAAGCTCCCTAAAGAACATGAAAACAAGCAGCTCCAGAGTCACCCAATTACAAAAAAATTTACTTCTTAAAAAACAGTAAATAGCATAGATTGTTTCCTCTGATTTTGCTAGTTAACAGTTTGAAAACATTTTTTTAACCTTTATAAGGCATCACACAAAGTTTCAGTACCATTTGGATGAACAGACAAAAGTCACTACTTTCACTGTGGTTGAAGAGAACGTGATCTTAAAGGCAAAAAGCAATTGTCACTTGAACTAGTACTTGGTTCTTGCTGCTCTGATTGGAGCTCTGGGGGGAGTGGGGGTGCACCAGGGTCTCCAGGCCCTGGAAGGGTGGCTGAGAAAACAGCACTCTCTGCATTTCCCATCTCTGCAATTGGTAAATTCATTGAGTGAAGAGAGACAGCAGACACAAATGCGGCGGTGCTATAATCTTCTTCTGGATGATGTATCTGGGTAGATTCTTTGTCTTTTGTTTTATCAAAAAAATTAGATTCATCAGAATATGATCTAGAAAGATCATTTGTTCCTCCATACAGTGAGGTCATACAGGTGCTGCAGCTTAGACCTAAGACAAAAAACAGAGACTAGATTTAATTACAAGATGTTGCACTCTTAAAACTGTGCTCTGACTTGGTATCAGTAAGATTATCAAAGATCAATTGTCTGTATTTTTAACAGACTAACCTCTCCATCTCACCTGTGACATGCCAATATTCATGACAAATTAAAAAAATACACACAGGTTATCTAGGCTGATGTGAATGATTTCTCTGTATCAGCTACTATTTGACAAAGGTGCACCGTAACTTAAGCTTCATTTTAGCAAGTCACTTTAACCCTTTTGATTTTTCTCACTGTGTTCTTTAAACTTTTAAAAGCTTCAGCTACATGGTTCTACTCCAAAGTGGACTGCATTTGAAAGCTGTTTTACCTGAAGCCAGAGAAAATTTCAGACCTTTCATCTCTAGGGCTAAAATGTACCTCGTCCTTCTTTATTTCTCTTTTGATGGGTGTGGAAGGGGAAGTAAGGGGTTTTGTTCAGAAGGCTTATACTTTCTTTATCTGCCTTAAAATATGGGTATATACAGTCACTTCAAGCTTTGTGTGTCAACAGAACCTCTCTGCCTGTATGAAACAACACATGCATACCTTTATAGTGTTTAATTTTAAATTTTGGCATTGAAATCGTAGAGGGGAGTTCCCCTCAGGTTGCATTTGCTGGCTTATCTTCCGCTGAGGTGAAAAGTTTAACAAAACCAGAGCATCCTGCCACTGCAGTAAGTAGCTTCAAGAGAAATGCAAGGTGGAATATAACCACCTATTTTGAGTTCTGAATTAAACCTCACAGAAAGCAAAACTGAAATGTGAAGACAGACTTATCCATCATAACAACACACGATAGGGTGTTTTGCAATTTATTATTTATGGTGTGTTCAGACAGTAAAAAGGCAAAGCCAGGACACGTGCACTAGGATCTTAAACTCAAACTGGTGATATTTCCAAGAACATTGTCCCAGACACTAGAGGAAGCAAAAAAAAATTTTGTACTAAGAAACATAATTTAAAGAATTGTTGGAGTTTAATTTTGCAGACCCTCAAAATAAAACTTGTCTTACAAAATACCATCATAAACTTCTCACCTTTGAGAGCTTCAAGTTTTTCATTTTTTACTTTCAACACTACATCAGTTATCTTTTGTAACAGGAAGTTTTGTGTTCTTTCTCTTCTGATAGATTCAATCAAAGCGTCTAGTCCCTTTGGGTTTTCTGCTAAGTAGTCCAATAACTTCCCAGTTTTTTTCCTACTGGAAGATCGAGAAGAAATTTCTTCTGTGTCCTCTCTAGTGAGTATTTTCTTTGAACGTAGGTAATCAAAGTGTCTCTCAGCTATGATTTTATCACACAGGTAAGGACGCATCCTTTCTAAAGCCTGAAAAATAAAACAAACTATTATTAGCCAATCTTTCAATTTATTTAGAAGCCTATATTTGAAACCTATATGATTTTGATGCAGGTTAATGAAACAATTTTTAAAGCTGCCACCATGTTACCTAGCAGAGATTCTTCTCAGTTGAAAACAATAATTAAAAAAACCTGTTATCTAATTTACTTATCTCTTTCATTAGTCTTCTTCAAGTGAACTCAGGAGTTTTAACAGATGTTAAGTAATAAGATGAATACGTACTGAAAATGTTAATTACATCAAGTCTGTGGTTATCACATTCCAGAACAGTCACCAAGTAAAAATGAAACCACAACAGCGCCTACTCCCTTTGTTTACAGACACACTCATTCTCACCGATTACCTGATTGCCACATTTCCATACTATTTGTATCCATGAGACACAACTCCAAAGTACTGCATTTACTGATATTTTCTGTACATTGAGTAAAAGCAGTCTCAGAGAAATTTTATGGGCTGCTTTTTGTCTTCATGAAGCTGCCTTCTTTCGTTTAAGACTTTATATTAAACACCTGAAGCGACTTGCACACCTCTAACATGCTGCACAGACTCGACCCTCCACAGTATAACTGCAGCTTAAGTCCTCTCTATAACCAGCAAAAAGAAAGAGGTGGAACAAGCTACCCATGGGAGGGGACTCCATCCATCATCTAAGGACCCTAACATGCAGTCAATTAACACTGGGTATGCTGAAGCAGAGACATCTGTCAGCAGCAGTGCCACTTTGCATCTTCAGGAACTGTAAATAGCTATTATCAGATCACATTCCCTCAGAGATCATCTTCCCGGAGAAACTTGCTATCTCTTGTAACCATATCCAATTCTAAGCTGACTACCAATTTATTTCAGAAGTAATTTTATAGGAGCAATGTCAGAACTAAAGACTGCTATGTCAGCACTTTGATCTTCTCCTTGGAAGATCAAGTCCTCTTCTATACCGACCAATTTATTTTTACAGTTCTCAAAACAAAAAACAGGGTTCCTCTACCTTGTTCAGAGGATACATACAAGCACAAACATAGCCAAAATGTAAATTATATTAATCTTGTTTCAGTGTGCAAATTTGCAAGCCTGCTTGATATCAACATTGAAACAGTATTAATGCATTAATGCATGTATTCAAAACTCTCTGGTTTCAGTATCTACTACTCTATGAAGATGAGAATCACAAATGACATCTCTGTGCTCAAAAAGTGAGCTCTCATTTTATATAATATTACAAAATTGGCAGTTTCTCCCACCAACATTTTTCACTGTGCAGAATTACACAAGTCAGATACCCACTAGCTGAAAATTACTGATGGGAAAAAACTAGTGTCCCTGCCCCAAGTCTCATTTGATTCAAAAAAACAAAGATTTGAGAGCCAGAAGGAAAAGCACCTTTATATACAAGACATGTGAAGAGATGGAAACAAAACTTCTTTCCTGAGGAAAGTTTTCAAATATCCTCCTGCTTTTTGAGATTAAATTCTGTAACAGTAATTTAATTTTAAATTTTAAATATAAATTTTAAAATTACTGTTTGCATTATAGCTATTTACTAACTCAGTAAATAGAAGCAGATGAAAAGCTAGATATAAAGACACACTTTAATACAGATTATTTCAAACAGCAAAATACTGTCTGGCATACTCGTGCTACGGAAAGCACCAATAACTCAAAGAAAAAATTTCCTGGATTGCTCCACTAAGTATAGCAGAGGATAAACGTGTTGTTCTAGTTGCTCTTTAGGATCCAACAGATACTAAGCTATCAATAAACAGCCTGTGCTTCCACAGTTGTTAAAGAAAGCATCAGATGAGTGTGCATGGAAGGTAAAGGCAAGCTTTTGGCAGTAGACTATCACCACTAGACTGAACACAATATGAAACAAAAAAAGTAAGGGTGCAGCTCCATGGCAGCCAATTTAAGTGCAAGGAACACTCCTCCCTGCATGGCAGCTGCATGTTCCTACCCTTTCCCTTGTACTGGGGATGAGAGGATCGAGTCAAGAAACTGAATTGGTGCTTTTTTCCCCCTCCCCTCCCACAGCCAGATAAATTACCCAATCCAGTTTAATGTGCAGTGAAATTGGCACTAGTGGTAGCATAACAACTACGATAAGAGCAGAAAAGTGCAACAGTACAGTTTATATCAATTTAGGCAGCCCTGGAATACATTTCAAGTGTCCAGTTGCAACAAGCCCATGCCTGAATGGTTATGAATGTAGTAGGCAATACAGATTTCTTCAGTTCTCATGGAAATCTCATCCTCCCACCAGAAGAATCAATCAAACTGACAAATAAATCAGTCAACGTTTCAACATTAAAAAAATAGAAGGAGTTGTTGTTGAAGAGAAAGACTATTGTCTTTTGACTAACATCTTCCTGTAATGAGTCTTTCATTGTATGAAGTGTATCAGTTCCAAATTCCCCTCTGCACTGTCCTCATAGGTTAACAGTTTGAGGGACAGAGAGAGCAAACACATTAGAACAGAACCTTTAAATATACTTTGCTCTTATCAATGTTTCTATATAGCTCACTGCCTCCTTCCCAGGTCTCAAATGTAAGACTCCAACCTTTATAATTCCTCCTCAAGACAAGTTTACCCAGACCAAGTTATAAGTTATCTTTGCAAGTTAGCTTTCTGAGGTATGCTGTCACATAATATACACAGAACTTCTGTTAATGCAACACTTCTGTTTGAAGTGATCCTATCAAAGTTACTTGAGCTGCTTTGAAACAGCTAAATGAGTTTACACTGAACCAGCACTTTGGACCATGAAGGTGCAACATTTTAAATCTGAAATTAGATGCTCCGAAGTCAGATTTATTGGATTGTATTTTAACGATAAAACTAATGTTATTTCTTTTTACCAAGAAACCAAAACCCAACTCCAAACATTCTTTACTGTACTTTAAAGGAACATAAAAACCCAAATGAGTCAAACATAAGACACCGTAAATTACAAACAGAAGCATGGATGGTCAATAAATACCTGATAAACCGTGATTATTTTTTTTTTAAACTAACCAATCACTTGTTGAGATTGGTTAGCACATTGCTTGCTTCCCAGTCTAGCAAAGAGATAAGTAACTCCAGACTGAATCGGGATGAAGTCTTCCCTCAGATTCCAGACATCAGTGAATAAATACAGGAAAATAATCAGGAAAATATAGAACAAAAAGCCTCCAAAAATTACCAGTATTTAACCCAAATATTCAGGCTCTATAACAGAGATCTTAGTAACACTAAGAGCAGCATATACATTTGCAGCTAACCTTTAGACACTATATTCATTACTCATCACTTCTACTCCGTCTCCTATGCCTCATCGTGGTATGTACAGACACCACGAAACCCTTGCTGCTCTGGCCTTACAACGTGACAAAGGAGTAGACTGCTTAGAGGAAAACAAAAGAAAACTGAACTTTCAGGTGAATACCTGGCCCCAGGGTCAAGTTTTTGCAA
>NW_009614401.1:0-13263 GCF_000690535.1 Cariama cristata | reverse complement strand
TGGGAACGGTACTCCTTTGCAGGTGGATTTTGCGGAAAAAAAAAAATTAAAAACCATTTTGTTACATGTGGATGTAGCACGTGAAAGCCTAGGTGTTCGTAGGTGTGTCTTTGCTAAAGGGAAGCTGGTTGTGCTGCTCGTACTGTCTGCTTACCCCGTACACCCATCCACCAATATCCAAGGTGACAGGTTGTGGATTCATGGTGTGTCTGCTGGAGAAAGTGGCTCTTTGTGAGGGTACAAAGCAGCGCCGTTCTCTACCTGTCTGCATCAGGTATTCATTCATTCAGGGACTTACTTTTGTCATCTGTTACAGCACACAATAATTGCTTTGTTTCGTCTATTATGTTTTACCTGGGGCTTTGCACTATTCGCATTACCTCAGTCCTCACCGTAACAAATCCTCACATCCAAAAGGTAGCGGCTTGTGGAAGTACAAATTAAGGCACTTGTACAGTGTTTACAGGACTGTGGTTAAAAGTTAAAAACAGAAACTATTATTTGGAATATAAAAGATAAGTTTGTTAATTTTCAGAAACATGTGGTGCCTGTAAGCAAAACTGTGTATTTTTTGTAGTTAAATATCCTAGTTGCCTTGACTTTTGAAATTAATATTTTACTGAAGGAGCAGATGATTTACTGTTACAAGGTAGAAAATTTTGCCTTTTGTCATTAGAAGCAATTTCATAAAGATGAAAATAGACTTTCCTGACCCTCTACCATGTATGTGATGGCTGCACTTAGTAGTTGGCAGTTACCAGTCTTAAAAAAAAACAATAAAAAATAATTTAAAAAAATCTTTTTACATACTGATCATTAGTGTGTGGGACAAATCTGTGTACCTTCCTGACCTGGAGAACCTGATTTATCCCAGAGGCGCCTTTTGGGAAGAGACAGTCTGGTGGGCTTGAGGCTTCAGAATGTAGGTTTTGCCCGGTTTGTGCAGGTTATGGTTCACCAGACCAACAAAATGCAGATCAAGCTGTCATTAGGTGATTCTTGTGCCCATTTCTTTTTCCTCATGTTGCTTTACTCGGATTTGGGGAAACCTGAGTGCTGTAGACAGCTATCATCTCTACAGGCTGTAAGTGGAGGCTGAAGCTAACGTGAGGGAGGTAGAGTTGTGCAAATTAGGTCATTAGTCATTGCTTCCCAGAATAATCTGCGTTCAACTGAAAATTTGGGAAATCTTCCTTTTTTAAAAAATTTGTTCTCATTTTTACAGAAGGTATCCTGATGCTTTCGTAGTGTTCTGGTCTAGTTTCTTGGCCTTCAGGAGTCTGGAGGCCCTAGAGCTGCCTTTCTTTCACATTTCTGATTTCATGTTCTTTTCGCCAAGGATACTGGTTTTGAGGTCTTTTATTCATCATCTCACCCAGAATTGTCAAGGTGGGGAAGGATTTCTTTTCCTGTTCACTCAAATTAACCTACTCCTTCTGATTTGTGAGAACAGATTTCTGTCATCTCACTGACTGTGACAGGGTTGTCTGGACATTTATTTCTCTCTTAATTTCTTCTATTCTTTTTATTCTTTCTGTTTGTGACTGGACATCCAGGTCTCTCAGGCGGGGACTTGTCCCCTGGGTAGTACTTTAAAATACTTTGTTGGATCACATAAAATTGCTTCTTTGAGCTTGGTAGGGTAAGAGGAGGGGAACCATGGTCAGGGCTCAGGAGCACGTTCACTTTGACTATGGTTATCTTCAGTCTTTCTGAAAAATATTGCTTACATCACTTCGTAGTGGGTGCTTCTGAGAAATAAACCTGAAGCAGAATTTGAATTATGTATGTGGAATGCCTGCATGGAGGCTTGCTCAGGAGATTAATGTTTCCAAAGTATTTGGAAAACAGAATATGTGCTATTACATCAAGAAGAGCTGCTTGTAAAGGGATGTCCCGATTTCTGCATTAGCAGCATAACTGGGTTTGTTCTTGTCACGCTAGACTGCTCAAAAACATGTTGTCAGAATTTTTTGGCCTACTTTCTGTTGCAGCTGTGAATGCTAAAATCCTTTTCAGCATCTTAAGTGTGCATGTGATACATGACTGTTGAACAAAAAAGCACTAGTATGTGTGACCTTGTTGTCAGTCTGTGTGACTGGTATGTTCTCTTTGCCCTATGTAGAAAGGAGAATGGTTTGGTACAGCCGGTGTCCTTGGACTTGAATGGGAAATGTTAATTTGGAAAGCACATTTGTGTTTCCTCAAGTTGCATGTTATTGTGATCCTCATAGGTAACTGGAGAGGTGGCTTAGTCCAGGAAGACTGACTTTTTATCAGGTTGCTTGGTCACATCAGACCACTAAGACAGGACAAACAACTCCCATGAATAACAAAAGAAAACATGCAGTGGAGACTTTATGTCCTACAGAACCTAACAGCTAAGGGCTTGATCCCTTTCCCATTGATCTTGGATGAAATGTTTCTGATGGATTTCTTGGCCATTGGGCATTGGCACAAACCTTATAGCTTCTCATTATGCAGAGATCTTGGTAAATGCCAATATAGGGTACAGTAAATGTTTTATAAATAATGTGTATCCCCAGAGTACAGTGGAAAAAGGTTATGATGTATTTTTGCTTGCATGCATTTTGGCAGAACAGCATGATCATACATAAATGATTAGCTACTATAACTCTGATGAGGGAAAGTGCATCCTGCCAGAAAAACAAACATCAAAACTCCTCTGGGTCATGCAGAATTATCACGCCTGGTAGGTATTCCATTTACTGTCTTGTCTCACAGGAGAGGAGCATCTTTGAAAGTGGAAGCTTGTATCTGGGACTCCAGAGCCTCAAAGGACTAGCTCAATCAGTCAAACCAGCACGTTCACACAGTGCCTTCTGCTTTGCTGGTTTGGCACTTTAAATATCTTTTGCACATTAATAAATGTATCTGTTCTGTCACAGTAAGGGCAGTTGTCTGTCTATCTCAAAAGACAATTTGATCACTCTGTCCTTCACAGCGGTGGTTGATGCCTTTAGAACTGTCACCAGCCTGATGGCAAAAATTTCCTGAAAGTACCACGTTACAGTATTATTAGACCTTTGGGGCAGGGGCAGAAGGGTGAAGATCTTGCTTTGTTTGTCTCTGTTTTCAGAAATCTTTTGCTCCCTATCCAGTCCTGGTGGGACTCTGTGACGTGGAGAGGCTGCTGAGCAAGGGGCATGGTGATCCCTGTCTTGTGCCCATCTGTGTGGACCTTTCTCCCACCACAGCATGTTTTATAACCTGTGGTCCTCTTTGGACCCACAAGCCCCCAGGCTGACCCCATGGAAGTGGCTGCTATGCTCTGTTCTGTCACTTTGCACAGCAGCAATCAGCCCCTCCCCAGCTTTTGGAGAGGGGTGGAAGGACAGACTGGGGGAAAAGGTGGTGTGATGAGGCGGAGGATGAGTGATGCTGAGGACTGGGCCCAAGATTGTACTGATGATATTACAATACTGTACTTCTACTGACACCTCATATTTTTGAGTGGTTTGGTGGTGTATATGTTCAAAATCTAGAGTGTCCGCACGCTATTGATATACTGCCAGAAGCAGCACATTCCTCAGGGACAGTTGTGCTAGTGGTGGGCAGTAGCAAATCACCTTGGGCATGACAGCTCTGCCCTTCCCTGGGCACCTGTGCAGGGACTGAGAGTCTGTGGTCAGCATTGCGAGGAGCTCGGTCAGAGGTGTGGGCCCTGCTGCCAGGGGTCAGGTTTGATTTCAAAGCATGCAACACCACAACTTCCTGACCGCACAGGGGTCAGGGTCAGAACGCTGCAGCATTCTCCGCTTGTCCAATCCATTTCATGTAGTTGCAGAAAGAGCAGACGAGCTGAAACATGAACCGAGTCCACTGTATTCCAGTCACACATTTATGGGGAGAACATGTGCATGCCAATGAAGAAATGAAGTGTACAGTCATTAATGCAGTGCTTCTGAGCACGAGATTTGAGTGCTTCACATTTGTCCCATTATCTGGGTATGACTGAGTGTTTTGGAGAACACCTATATCACTGACATGCAGATCTAATCCCTCGTGGTAAATTCAGTATTTCTTTCCTTAAGGGCTTTCATAACCATGCTAGTCACATCAGATAACCAAATACCTGGACAGTCCTTATGTTTTTTTCCAATGTGCTAGATCTGCTAAAATGCAAATCATTGCCTCAACACAGCAGAAAGGCCATTCCTCTTGAAAGAGATCATGTGACTTCGGATGCGAAGCTGATAACTTCAGCCCATCCCTTTCTCTGCTTGAGATTCAGGAGGCATGGTGACAAAACAGCTCCGCAACAGCACACGTACAGTTCAGCTGGAGGGCTGCAGCCATTAGCTTTCACATCAGGCTGGACGATGAAAACGACGTTTTCCCTTGACTATTTCTGAAGAGCAGCGCTCAAGAAATTTTCTCTCGGGAAGCTGTATTAAATAGGTGGAGAGCAAGTCCATTGCAGCTCCTGAGCCCCAGAGAGAAGTGGAGCACCTGTTCTGCAGAGCTGCACCCTTCATTGTGCAGTCCTGTTTCCAAAAAGGGCTGCTTTCTCTTAAAAAAAGACTCTTCTAAAGGTACTTTTGTAGAAAAAAATCTCAATATTGCTGAAGCAGAAAGAAAAAGCAGGTAATATCTTTGGGTGGGGTATATATATATATATATATATATATTTAGCTCACTTTTAAAGAGCAAATTGACTTCATCCTAAGCCTGCGTAGGGAATGAGAGATGTATGTGGGACTATTTATGATTTTACCCTGAGAAAAATAAACGTGCTTCAAACTATAAAGTTTGACCTGGACTGGATCAGTTATCCAGAATTTCTGAGTACAGATGAGATCAAATAGCCTTGAGACTACTGTATTTCATGTACTTTTTGTTTTAGGAAAAGGTATTTTTATGATGATAATTTTGAACCTTGTTCTGATGCTTAACTTAAACTTTATTAAAACCAATACGAATTTCAGCTGAAGCATGAATTTCATTTTTAAACTATCTCAGATTTCAACATGTATTTATTCTGGAGCTTTACTTTTTCACCACTTTCCCCTTTCAAGTAAGGAGAATTAAATGAGATGTTATTAAGACCCTGCTCATTAACTGTAGGACAGGGCATGATTCAGATTTTGCTTAGAATGGTTGTTAACTTTTATGCTCCGGTTGGGTCCAGTTTACTAGAACTAACTTTGCTTCAGGATTTTTAGTTTTCTCCTTGCTTCCTAAAGGAATCTCCCCCTAAAGGCCATTAACATTTCTGGGAAGTGATATGATGGCTTTGCTTACACTTCAGGCTGATCTGCACCCCATTTGTACACTTGTATTTGCTACTCCCCCTCTTTTTTAAAAACGTTCTCCCCAAAGTCTTGCTGTGCAAAAAATGAGGCTGCTTGCGTTATTTGTTTATTTTCTGCACAAAAAAAGGTCAAATGTTTTGTGTAAATGCATCCTTTATTGATGGTAAATAACATGAACTGGCATTCTCCCATCCATTTTCTACAAATCGTCTTTGGATTTGCGTGCAGTTCCTGAACTCAGTGATTGCTTGAATAATCTCTGCATGTTCACACCTCTGCAGCTCTTGCTTTTATTTCCTTTTGCAGTGCATTTTTGGGCTCAGGCATACAAGTCCACCTTAATGAGCTGGTCTGTCTTCATCCTATTCTTGTTCAGGCTTTGCTGGCTTTCCAATATCTTACTACATCCATTCCCTATTGATTCCTGGCCCGAACACTGAGATCTATCAACATGGCCATTGCTAGAAATTATTTCATCAGTTCTATATTGACCTTAGCCTTGCTTCTCTGAGCAGGCTGAAGAAATTATCTGTAAACAAAAGGCTTTCTCATTTCTTTCTTTCACATCTATATAATCACTGGAAGTCACAGTTAACAGAAATGTCAGTTTGTCCCATGGATGTAAAATAACAGAGACCTAAACACATACTGCTTTGCCTATGTTTGGTATTCTCGTATCAGCCCCTTGGCAGACCAAATTCAGTGCTGGTGTCAAAATTACAGCTCTTTGCCATAGCCAGGTTCTCTTTCACTCTGTTAATTGACTGTGGCTTCTTTATCCCACTGTCTGCAGGGTGGGTCTCTTAGCTAATGAAATCTTTACCTCATCTCTAGATTCCAGTCCTTGACAATCACAACTCTGGCAACAAGACAGTTTTGAAGAGTTGTCCCTCTGCAGGTGCTAACCTGAGGGTTGTGATCTAATGTCTGTGTTCTCTTCACTGGGATATTTTGCTCTTTACTGCTTCATTCCCTCAGCAATGCACAGAAGCAGATCCATCACAAACCCATGTTATAGCACCTCTCAGTTCTCTGCAGTCCTCATTTCCAAACGAAATCAACTCTAAAGGAAGTCTGTGAGTCACAGAAAATTAAAAAATTGATAGCGAGAAGACATCAAGAAGACATCCATCTGATCTTTATGGAGAAAATTGTCCCTATTCCATCACCTCTCCAACCACATGTGCCTTCTAAGACATGTTATGGCAGGAGATCCTGACTACCTGTTCACAAATACGGTTGAGAAAGGGACGAGGAGGGAAAGGAGGCAAGTTGCTGGAGATAGCCGTTGAAATAACTTGTAGGGGAAGTAGCATAACTGGGGAAACTGCATCCCAACAAAAATAAAGGGAAGAGCCTTTCATTTGTTGTTTATCAAAGGTAAGAAACAAATGGAACAAAGCCAGAATAAGAAGTTAAAGCCCAGTGGCTCTTACTTGTATGGTTTCCATATCCTCAGGCTTGACCTAGCTTACACTTGTCTGCCAGTGGCACAGCTTATCTAATTTTAAAAGAAAAGGTATGCTTGAAAGGATGGCTCTCTGCCCAAAGGACCTGCAGCCTGATTTCATTAAAAGTCAGCTATAAATCTTCACAAGATTTCCATTATTCTTGAGGCAGCCTGGTCTTTATCTGACTGACAAAGTGAAGGCATGATTGATTTGGGGCATCACCTATTACATCTGGATCAAATGGTGCTGATTCATTATCTCTGTAAATCAGGCTCTCAACAGCTCAGGTGCTGAAACCCAAATTTCTGAGCACTTGCTGCACTGTAACCGTCAGCACCTCCTATCCAGAAAAGAGCAGCATGTGCCGCTCTCGCTTAGCTTGGTGCATGTCTGTTGGCATAGTTGGGATGACGTTTTATTTTGCTTCATTGGATGGGTTGTGTATTCAGTGCCTGCTCATCACAAAATTGCCTTTTTGCTGAACTGAGAGAAACGTAGCAATTTCTTGGAGTTATATCTAAAAACAGGACAGATCACTGGCTTGTAAACATTGAATTACTGCCTGCTTGTTAGTGAACATAACAGATTGTCTCTTAAGGGTAAATCAGTGGTATAGTATCCAGACTCCTAACACAGCATTATGTCCCAAATTCTCATCCAGCTACCTTGTATCTCTGAAGCCTTTTCCAATACCTTGGTAAAAGCCCAGCTTTCCATTTCATCAGCCAGCATTCGGGGGAATTTTGTAATGGCAAGTGATTCTTCACCAGACATTGCTACACTGCACAGTAAATAACTCACAGAAATTACTCTAATGTTTTAAATGCTTGGTTTTCAGCCTTCTTCCCCATGGAAGGCCTTCATGACCTTTACTGGTGTTTTTTATGCCTTTGCCCAGGAAGGCAGAGTTTGGCATGAAGCAGGAGTTGACTTGAACCAACATGCCTGTGGGGTGGGAGGGGAGGGATTTCTTCCTTTGGAGCGGCTCTGTTGGGGGCAGTGGGGAGCCCTGGCCTGGAGGAGGCACTGGCTCCTTCCACAGTGGCTTGTTCCCCGTGTTCGTGATTCTTTAGTCAGACAAGAAGGGCAGAAAGTGAATTTGCAGGGCCTGAGTGGAGACCTTGCTTGCTGGAGTCTTCAATAGATGCGGCTGGTCTGGAGTCTGGACATGCAGGTTGGTGGCCAGGATGGCTCTCCAGCCACCTGAGAAGCCATCAGGAAATCGAGTAGTAGTTTGAATGTTTGCTATGTCCATTTTAGGATGCAGATATTTGGGACTGAAGGTGACGATTATTCCCCTCGTCTGGCGCTTTGATGTCCAGATTTGGCCTTTTTAAGAGGTTTAAGAGGTGCAAGTTTTCCTCCAAGCTTTGAGTGTATGTTTCAGACTTCATTTACTGCTATCACCATAAAATTTCTGTCCCTGTGTCTCTATCTTTTTTATTTCTTTGCTGAAGGCGGTGCTAGAAGTCCATGAATTTAGAGGTAGGTGAAAGGAAAAGTGGGGATGACTGGGAGAAAAGCTTAAGTCATTGAAAGTAGGGTGCGATAGTGATTCAGATCCTTGTTTCTTGGGTCAGCCCATTGTTTGCTAGGGCTTGAGTGGAGTCCCAGGAGGCATGATGGTTCTGTTTGGGGCTTCCATTGCCCAGCTGCTGGGCACACACTGGCCTGCCCTTTAATGAAGATACTTGCTGCAACAGGACTTAGCTTGTAAGCTCCATTTTGCTCTTGGTCCTAGTCTTCAGATCACAATTCAAGTCATGGCTGGCTGGATTGAGGTGGACTAATGTAGACTTAAGATTCTCCTAAGAGGGCAAGTGAGGAGGCGGTATTCAGGAGGACAACAATTTTTTGGAGAGAAGACAAATTTGAGCTATTAGCAATATCAGTGCTGTATTTGATGCTGTCAAAGACGTTGATTGGCTCAAAATTAATGTAACAGCTCTTTTTTGGTTTTCGTTATAGCTCCTTCAGAGGGAAGAAAAGCAGTCCATTGTGGGGAAAAAAAACTAAAATCCTTCTTGCCTGAAGTAAATACTGACTCAGAAGGTGGCAGACCCAGCTCAAGTATAGGATACTCTTGTGTTGTAGGACCCTGAAAAATAGCCCTACAACTATAAAGAGTTGTGCAATATTAGTACATAACATGACATGGTATGATATAATATAGTATATAATAATAAATATATAAAACATGTACATAGTCCCACAACAATAAATGTATTCTAACTATTGAAATTGAAAATAAGCTAGTTATGCGTTTATATTTTCCTCTTTCTTATCCTGCTATTATTTTTACTTCTGCTAGTAAAGCCAAAGGAAAGGAATAGTAGTTAAGCATTCATTTTATGCTGATGAATTTCCTCTTTGTTTTAAAACTGAAGTTAAAAGAAAAGGAATATCAATGAAACAAAACAACAAATGCAGTAATTTAGATGTCAGACATGCTAGAGAGAAACGTATCCCTGGAGATAGGGAGAGAGAGGGTTCAGTGTGATCATAGAAGAAATCTTTAGCTAAAACAAACTTCAGTCTCTCTAAGAGCATCAGTGACTTTCTTGTTACTTAGAAATTACCACATTTTCTATCTCAGAGGAATTAGTATTCATCTGAACTTGTTGATTATGAAGTGTATTGCATTAGTGAATGATAGCATTTAGTGAAGAGCTGAACAAGTGCCAGGAAAAAAACCCAAAAGGCCAGACTGCAAAATGTGCTTTGTTCATTTATTTAATGAAACCAAACCTTTTATTTAGAATGTTTCAGTAGAAATGCAACAGAAAATTGGATGTTTTATTTAAATGAAATCTGATAATGAAGGAATTTGCTATGGCACTCACTCTCCTTGTAAATTTGGTGGTAGTGACACTGAGGGATAAAGTGATAAATGGGGTGGTAGGACACCTTTTCAAATCAATAGAGTGTTAGGAGGGCTGAGGTTTAGGTGGTTCTTAGCAGTAGTATCAATTGCAATTTAAAGTCCTTAAAATTCTGCAGTTCTGATTTTCAGACCACAAGAATAAAGAGTAACATGCCTCTGTAGTCCCTTGTCCCTAGTAGGAAGGCTTTAAATAGCTATGCTTCAGATTAAGAAATCACTGGTGCACATTTTCAGCTAACATGTAAGGAGTAAACTGTATTAATTACTGAGTTCATCTGTCTTGAGTGCAGGCTGATAGTAATCAGATGCGAAAAAATACCTATGTATGGTTCATCAGGTGCAGTTTGTGTAGGACGTGCTGTACAGTAATTTATTATGAGCTGTAGGTACTTTAGATTCTGTGTGGTCAAACACTTCTTTTTTTTTCCCCTCTTCCTCCCTCCCAGTCCTCTCCCTGTTACGAGTGCTAGGAAGAGCCCAGGAGACCAGAGGGGTGTAATTCTCATCACTGAAGGAACAACACAGGAAACGTCTGTAACATTAACAGCTGAGAGAAACATGCTTTGTATCAGCAGCAATTAAAACTAATGGGCAGCATCATTGGAACCATGGGGTGCAGCAGTTCCATAGCTGACAGAAGGTCAGAGAAAGGTGAGTGATGTCTTCAGGGTCAGTGGTTGTTCTCTCTGTACACCAGAAGAGGATTGCAAGGTGACATTTCCCCCAGTCCTGTTGTCAAAATACTTGTTCAGAGAAAATTGTTTTCTAATTATCTTCTTTTTAAAAGACTGCATAGCTTTTAGATGCTGGCTGAGGTCAGAAGGCAACTGTAGACCACCTCTAACATCTACAGATTGGGTTGGAAAAGATTCACAGCATCTGGGACAGAAGCTAAATTTCAGATATGTCTGTGCTTGCTCTGTCCCTGGCAAAATGTATGGGATAAGGTATTGAGGGGGACATTTTATGGCCTTTCACAACATAGGATTCCTGGGCAAACTGCCCCAGTTTCCCTGCTACTGGGTGACCCTGATTATGAAAAACAAGTGTAATGAAGCTGAGCTGTTACAATGACTCTCAGAATCAATTTCCTGCCATATCGAGTGCCTGGCCTGAAATTCTTCCTCATTGTCACTGAGGCTGTCAGTGGAAAGTCTCCACAGTACCTGGTCAAATGTTCAATTAAAAAACTAATGCATCATTCCCCTGCTTTTAATCATACCACACCCTGGTGTCAGCACACCAGGCTTTGCACAGGCAGGTGGGTTCCAGGATTGGCTCAGACCTCCTTTGTTCAGACTCTTTGTGTTCTCTTTCAAGGTTTGTCATTAAAGCACAGTTTACAGGTCTGCCAAGAGCCATGTTACATGGCACTATATGTAGTCTTAGGACATTATTATGCTGAACAACCATGGTTGAAAAGGAAGGCTCTTTTTTGGCTGCCAAGCCGGCACACAAGACACAGGAAACTGGTGACTAAGAGGCAGGAGCACTTAGTCATGGCTGCAGGGATCCAAGCTGAGTGGTTTAAGGGCAGCCCTCAGCTTTGTGTACCCTACTTGGCTGTCACAGCACCATCACTGCTGTATCACAGCAGTTGAAGTAGAATGGAAACATCTGGAGTCCCTGACCTACCTGTAACCAGGAAGCGGTCCTTCTTCTTTGGGGTTGCATGCTATGCATATTATGTGCCTTGCAAGGCCTCAGAGATGAGTTGGGAATATTTCTAAGGGTGCAAAAGCTTGGACTGGACCTGAGGAGCTGTACTCTTTCTGGGTCTACAACCATCAATACACCTTGGTGTGGAACCTGGCTTTGCTACCCCAAAGCTGGCTTATGATTTTGTATGCTTGTTTGACAATGTTTTGTCCTCTCCAGTTGCTGGATAGTATTCTTTCTGCACTTCAGCAGTAGTCAAATGATGCTGAATTGTCATTCTATCTGCAGCCTGAGGCTGTACATCCCTCTAATGCATTAATAACATGAATTTAACAGGTACTTGCTGACATAGAGACCTTCTGCAACTGATAGCAATTTCTTGTACAGATGCAGTTTAGTCTAGTGTGAAAATCATGTTGTGATTCAATCCTGAGAATAACAATGCTGTAATAAGTACAATTAAAAAAAAATGACAGGAAATATTCTCTTAGATCTGCAACATTAACCATAGTGGCCAATACATATCTGTCTTACGTGATAACAGTGGAACTGTGCTGTATTAAGTGTTCAGAACCATTAAGCAACCCAAGAGGAGCTTTAATGGGAAGTTTAATGGTTCTGGTGCTGGAAATCAGTTTCTGTGCTGATGACTGTGCTTTGCCCCTTAGGTAGTCTTCCAAACAGAGAAGTTGATGACAGCCTTGCTGTGATGTGTCAGGCTTTCAGGTCTGTAGTGGTGGGGGTTTCCAGAAAGGACAGAAAATAAGAGAGCTCTTGGAGTTTATGTAGGGTACGAAGGATGCTCTTAGTCATATAAGGATTACATTTCCTTCAGGCAGAAGGATTTTTCTAGGATGGATGTGGTATCTGTAGGATGGGAGTCTTCACTGATTTTGACCTTGTCTGGACTAGAAAATTCTACCGCTTTAACTGTACTGTATACTCATTAATGGTTAAATAAGCAAACAATGTGCTATTATGGCAACTGTGAGCATTTTTATAAAAAAGCTTCCTTAATGCTATACATTTATTAATAGAATCACTTTTCCATGGAGGTTTTTCTTTACCTGCATAACTGTCAGTTTAAGAAAAAAATCATTCTCACTCAAGGGTGCCACTCATCCTAGTCTCAAAATTCCTGGTATTTCTGATCAGCTAAAATAATTATCTAGTGTAAAATGTTGTCCCTCTAGTACAGAGCTTTTCTTTGCTGTTTTGCAGGGAGAAAAAGCATTAGCATGAATTGTTGGTTGTTATTTCTTGATTTTTTTTGTTTTTTCAATATCAACTGTTCATTTTCGGCAAGTGTAATAAAATAGAAGCATATTTGTGTTAAGATATTAGTGTTGGCTTTAGTTTCCTATTTTTTTCTTTTTCATCTTTCAATTTGCAGTGCTGTGCAGTGGTGATTGTGTCAAACTCTGGAATTCAGGAGAATGTCTCCATTTTGTTTCTGTGTTTCTCCTGATCATCTGTTCATCTGCTCAGAAATGAGCTCTAGTTCTTGTGAATGTCAGGAGCTAAGATCAGTGTATTTACCCTCAGCAAGTTTGCGGATGACATCAAGCTGAGTGGTGTGGTTGACACACCTGAGGGACGGGATGCCATCCAGAGAGACTTGGACAAGCCTGAGAGGTGGGCCCATGAGAACCTCATGAGGTTTAACAAGGCCAAGTGCAAGGTCCTGCACCTGGGTCGGGGCAACCCCCGACATCAGTACAGGCTGGGGGATGATGTGATTGAGAGCACCCCTGCGGAGAAGGATTTGGGGGTGCTGGTGGATGAAAGGCTGGACATGAGTCAGCAATGTGCACTCGCAGCCCAGAAGGCCAACCACATCCTGGGCTGCATCAAGAGAAGTGTGGCCAGCAGGTCGAGGGAGGTAATTCTGCCCCTCTACTCCGCTCTGGTGAGACCCCACCTGGAGTACTGCATCCAGCTCTGGAGCCCTCAGCACAGGTGAAACATGGACCTGTTGGAGAAGGTCCAGGGG
>NW_009614400.1:0-4167 GCF_000690535.1 Cariama cristata | reverse complement strand
TTCCATTTCATTTGGAAAACACCTTTTGACTTCTGTGATAAAAGATCAGGGAATTCTGCAGGTAAGAGCTTTCCACCACACAGACTCCTGATTCATTGCCTGATCGGGTCCAGCAGAGCCCTCCAAAGCACAGACAACCTCATGAAAAAGAGCGTAGGATCATGTAACTCAAAAGTTGGAGTGGGACTGCAAGTGCAATTTAATAAAGCAATTTCCTAACGTATGAATATTCAGCTTTGCAACATCGGTAGTGCTCTTTAAGTAGATTCCTTGTGTATGTGTGCATATGTAGACAGCGACAGATGGATGGCAATTTCTCCCTCATTCCCTGATATGACATTGCCAAGCAAAAATCTGTCTTTGGAAGTTTCACAGAGAGAACTAAATAAAAATAACACCGGCTCAAAAAAGTTTGTTTTAAAAAAGCAGAGTCTCTACTAAAACAGAACATCTGGCTTTTAGAGGTGCCTTAATAGGATAAAAATGTTCCTACAAAACATAGCACAGCAAAGCATCAGTCATGCAGTATCTTAGGGAAGGAAGAAAGCATGGGTGTGGTTGCCTGGTGGAAAACCCAGGCTGTCAGCCGCAAAGGTCACTTGAATGAACGCAGGAGGCACGCAGGGCGAGTGCATGCATCTCTGTGCCATGCCAGGGGCATCGTAGTAACGCCCCGAATGGCACTGTAATCAAACCTTGCACACAATAGTATCTTCTGTGCCGAAGAATCCTATGGCATATAGTAACCTTACTGTAGGTAAAGCAATTATTTTGGTCACCCCAAAATTAGTCTCCTCTGTGGTACAACACGGTAAAGATTACCAATGACATATGTGACGCTAGTAGATGAAGAGATTTTATTCAGCATAAATTTCAGGGGAGATATCAGAGAGTCAGTACTGCTGGATTTCTTCTCCTGACTATTAGGAATGGTTTCAGATTGTATCTGAACGGTGGGAGCAATGCCTTCCAAGAAGCCTTGTCTTTGCCCACCCATTGCACTTCTCCAGAGGAGTCTGAGGACCTGTTCACTAGCACCCCTTCCAGCAGGCACTGGACTACCCACGGCAGACTCAACAAAGAGAGAACTTTGGGTTTCCAGTGAAACGCTGTGACTACAGGACACAAGGTATTCCCCAAACTTGCTATCTCCAAATGTAATGCCGAGATCATCAGCGGCCCAGAGGTCCAGTTGCCTGATCCCAAACAGACTCTAGGCAAACCAGAAAACTGCCTTCCAAGCACTCAGCCAAAGTCTCTTTGAGCCTAGCCAGTCAAGTATCTTTGGTAGGACTTCATTGAGATGATGGCCGCAAGATCACACGAGTGGCATCTTACTGAGGGAATGGGACACAACTAATTGACATAATTTCATGGTTAACATACTTGATTTGCGTATTTAATAGAGAAATAATAAATTGTTCTGCCTTTAGTTTCAGTAGCCACGCAAGGTAAAACAGTTGCTCATGTCCTTCTTCCCTGCTTGCGAGAACCTAGCTGTGTACCCCATTTTAAACAATTTTGGTTTGTATGAGCTAGCCCATGTAAATGATGCTTCCTTAAGAGGCTGCTGGCCAATGACAGAGCCTCCTAATACCTTGAGTGTTCTTCCAGGGTCGTGTAAAACGTGCTCCGAATCCTGCATGTTTCAAAGGTCTACAGTTTCATGGTTTTCTTCCCAAAAAACCCCTCCCATCTCACTACACAGAAGAAACACCACAGGGCCTCTGTCTCACGCAGGAGTGGTCCCAGCCCCCTCACCCTCCTGCCCCACGGCTGCACCCGAGCCAAGCCAGCCCTGCTCGGAGGGGCGGCCGGTGGTCCACAGCCAGAGGCTCGCCTGGGTGCCAGCGGCATCACGCAGCCTTTCCCCATGACCATCGCTTTTGGATGAAGAGGGAACTTTGCTGTGCTCCTCCCTGCTAGAGCCAGGGAGTGCTTTTGCTGGAAGGCAGCTCTGCTCACATTAACCAGGCACTGGGATCAGAGAACCACCAAAGGGACGCGGCGTAATCTCCATGCTGTTTTGATGCCATGGAAACAGATACTCGTTTACCCAACATACTCCGAAAGTGCTTGAACACTTGCAACCCTCTGGCCCGTGTTTGTGCATTACTCATCTCTGAGCTGCCAATTTTAGCTGTGTATTTCTTGGCACTGGGGAGGCCGCGAGCCTAATGCCCCTCATTCCAAACCCATGTATGGCCTACACTATCGGCTTAGCTGGCCAGCATCAGTGGGTTCCCCCCCCCGACCTCTGCACTTCAATGTTATTCCTCAGATAGTTAAGGTGGGATGGAGCTGAAAAATAAGGACACCTGCTTAGAACAGGGTGGATTTTCCTTCTGGCAATAGCTGGTTAAAGCTTACAATGTCTGTGGCACTGGAATGCTGCTATTTGGTTTAGTTCACATTCAGAAATGAAAACAAATTTTTTTTCATAGTGCAATTTTCCTGCAAAACATAAATTGAAATATTTGTTTCGGAAACATTGATACACTGTGTCTTCAAAAACACCATGTGCTTTCTTTGACCCTAGCATCTGCTGCAAGTTGACAAGGCTTTTGCACCCTGCTAGCAGCAGCGGGAAGCTGCCTGGTGAGACTCATCTCCCTTGGTCAGAGCAAAGCAGCAGGGAAACACGGCTCTGTCACTCATGAGCTGCTGATACTACGAAAGACTGTAGGTTATGATGGCATGGACCAGAGGTGCTGGTGCTTGCAGACCAAATGTGGGAGGTAAACACAGCCAAGGAGCTGGTTGGCTTGGCCACCTGCAAGACCAGGGCTGCCCGGATGCAGGACCACCCGCACAGTACGATGTGACAGATCTACAGGACTTTGTGGGGGTAATCCATATGAAAGGGGTGCTGCAAAGCTGCAGACCATAGGGCTGGGTGGGTAAGCTGGCATGAATTGAGGACATTTTCCAATGGAAACTCGCCTGGCACGAAGCTTTAAGATCCTGGGTGGCAGGAAGAGTTCCTTCAAAGCCCTCCCTTCATTTTACTGGAAGGCTCTTCCAAAGCAGTGTGTTTTGATAAAATGTTTGTTTTCAATTAATCTGCATTTTCCAGGGGAAAGAAGACACTACAAGAAGGCTCCTGGTTAGCTCTGCTTTGGCCATTAGGTATGTCATCACTGAAAGAGAGATTGAAAAGCTATTCTGAAAACAAGCAGCAGTGTAGAAATAGTAGCATGAAGTTCTGCAGAGCTTCTGCCAAGAAATGGGGTTAGCTAGCACGTTTAAAACTAGCCTGGTAAGTCTATACTGCCCTGCAGTCCATAGTGGAAACGTCCTTCATGAGGACTGAACGCACAGCAAGGATGATCAGTCAGTTAGCCTGTCTCCACCCCATCCGCTCTCTGCTGAGGCAAGGATGATACCATCCCCTCCCTTCTCTTTTGACAAGGGGAGAATTGTGTACTGATTTTATGAATGCTGTCCCTTGCTAGATAGAGATGGACACTGCCTAAAAATTAAGACTCCAGATGTGGGACATTCACCCATTGGTGTCTAATGTGTTGTGAAGGAATAGCCCAGCTGCTCGGATGAGTTCTGAATTTAGCTTGAGTGTTTCTCCTTCTGTTCTCTCCTATGTGGTTGTTTAACGAGCCCCTGCATGGACTCTGTTGCCATCACAAGCAGGATTTAAAGAGGTTTGAAGCTGCATTTCATTACAAACCATCATATGGAAGTGAGATGAACTTCACACTTTAGACCTGACACTGGACTGGCTTCCCTGTACCCAGTGGGTGTTAAAAGCAGTAACATTAAATATAGGGAGAGGGTTAATTTAGGTCTACCCCTACTCTCAGCATACTGTCGTTTCACCATGAGTTCCTTGCATGCTACTGAATGGTGCGACCCTACTAACATGTCACTAGTGTGGCTGCAGGCACCCAGCTCACACTTCCAAGGGATATTCGCTGCTCCCAATCTCCTTAGATGCCACGTTCTGTTACTCTTTTATGTGGAACATTTGGCCGTCAGTGTCATTCTCCCCACATTAGACAAACAGTCCACTTTCTAGCTGTGAAGATGGTGAAAGGGTATTATATACTCTTTAAAAAAAATATGTATTTTTATAAACATTTATAAAATATTTATAAACAAGGTCTTTGACACTGTCTCCCAGTGGAGAAGCTGGCAGCTCATGGCCTGGAC
>NW_009614399.1:0-3290 GCF_000690535.1 Cariama cristata | reverse complement strand
ATTTTACAGTATTACAGAGGCAAAGGACTGCAAAAGTAAAAAGTTGGTGGTGCGCAAAGGGGCTGGGGCGAAAGGATTCGGCCTGACACAGCTTGCTCCAGCTCCCTTTTTTCCCCTCGTCGCAGGTCTCTTTGAGCAGAGAGTTGAACAGTATTTGGAAGAGCTTCCAGACACAGAACAAAGTGGAGTAAACAAGTTTCTGCGAGGCCTTGGTGAGGAAAATCTTTAGAAGTATTTCTGAAATTAATTTTCATGTTTGTTTTTTTTTGTTGTTGTTTAAAAAGGCCTTACCTGAGGTGAAATCAGGTAGTGAAGCACTTTTGGTGTGATAGGAAATATGAAAGCATACTTAAATCTGACAAAACCAGATTTAATTACTATCCTTTTTAACACTTCCATTTTCACTTGGGGGTGGAGGAACCAAACCATAATCGAGGAGGTGAAAAGGAAGGTGGGTGACCACTCAGGATTCTGTTAGTTGGTTGTCCCTGCTGGTATTAAGTAGAAGAGTTACTCTACAGCAATTACGTTACAAATTAGACCCACTTGCTAAGTAACTTTTGATTGCCCTTGACTTCTCAGTGTATGCTAGAGACTGATGGTTTGCTTTCTTTAGGAAACAAAATGAAGTTCCTTCACAAGAAGAACTAACTCCTTTCTGCTGAAATACCAACCCAAAGACTATTTATGACACTGCACGTGAGACACCTGCAGCATTTCAAGAGTTTGATGCGGGAGGAGAGTGGAGTGAGCTGACCGCAGCTTTAAGTGGCAACCAATGCCATTAGACAGTGTGCCAGATGATGGCTCCTTTATGTATTTGGATAGAATTTGTACATAATGTGCTGTAAGCCTTTGTAACTGATTTTGTAATGAGCAAGGAAAACTGTGGTAAATATTTGTATATTCCTGAGAATAACAGGTGCTTTTTTTTCTTTAGTATGAATTGAGTTATGCTTGTGCAAAAGTGAATAGCTGATGATGTGCAGCTGACTGTCTCAGTAGAACCACTGACGTCACGGGATGTTTGTGAGAGCTACACTGATGCCTGGACACTGCGGGGATGAATGAACTTGGGTACGTGGGAGAGGTTGTACGCATAGGGGATGCTTTCATGTGGCGGAGTCATTTTTGTTTGTTGGTTTTTTTTCTTTAATTTTAAAAGAAAGAGATAACAAAGTAGCTTGATAATAAGGTACTTGGTTCACAATACAAAACTTCCACTTGGTTTGAACTCTGGTCAGTAAACTACTTAATCCATTCTGCATGAAGACTGCTAAACCTGAGGAGATCTCAGTTCTTTGAAATGCAAGCTGCAACGAGTAGGTACAGTACATCCTTTCCTAATGTATGTATGTATGGTTTCTAATAAACTCTGTAAATATACCTGTTTGTTTATATTCATTGCAAACCTCTGCAGTTTCTGCTGTTGAGTAGGTACAAAACCAGTAACTTTCCTGTGATTTTTAATTAATTTGTAATTAAAATATAAAATGGTTATTACACAATTGTCTTTTAGTAGGTTTGCTATTTCATGACATGTTGTTTGATTTTCCTTCAATGTTTTTCACTAGGGCTGAGGAAAGGCATTTTATATCCCTGTTCTGTTAATTTTATCCTAACAGAAGCATCTCTTAATTTTTTTTGTTTTGCACTGGTTAGCAGCAAATTAATTTCTGTTACTGTATCATAGATACTGCTCCTGAACTGTGGTATTTGCAGGTTGGTTTTGTGCTGCCTTGGTTAGATGATCAGTAGAATAGGAGCAGCTTGTAGCAGGCAGCCTTTGCCTACATTTCTGATGAGCTGATCACCTACATTGCATGAGAGTCTGCTTTTCTTTTGCGTGAACTGCAGTCTGTTTAGGTGGCGTTTCCATTTCAGTGAAGGCTGTTCAGCAGGACAGGAACGGTTAGCTTGCCATGGCCTCCTGCACAGCTGTGAATGTTGCCCAAGTACCACTTTCATCTTTCATCTGGTAACATAACTAATCCTGTTGAGATTCTGTAAGTTTTCCCTTAGTCTGAAGAAGAAAATGTAAAATACTCTAATATATTTGCAAGTCTGACAGCTAATGAAAATTAGCTAAAGCTTCTTACCTTAAAAAAAACAACCAACCAACCACTGTATTTTTCTTTACTTGCAGTGTGATTTCTTCAGTTAGATGGGCTTTGAGGCTTGCGCAGTTCCTAACCTGACAGTGGTTCTGGTTTGCTATCAGCCTCATAGAACAAAATTGAGGGATTATTCACTAAAAAGGTGAAGTCGTTTCCTTTTTTTTTTTTTAACCTTACCTCCCTCACACTTGTGTATATACAAAAGCTTCTTAAGGGTACATGAAATATCTGTAAAATATCAAGTGCTTTTGATTCAATGGCAATGTAATCACAAATGTTAATTTCCATTAGTTTATGATATCCTGTAAGTTCCAGAATGACTTCTAGATGTAGTTCTTCAGAGTGGAAGGAGTAACTTCACTTGTACAGGTGGTTTCTGGCTATTATATAAACAACAGCTGCCAGTTAATACATGGGGAGGTAATCTAAGAAATATCTCTCTTAAGAAAACGATGGATAAAACGTCATCATCGGCTGAAGGAAATGCTGCAGAGAAGAGTTGCTACAAAGGGAAGAAAAAGCCACGGAATGCTGATGTAGAAGGATGAGGTGCTGTAAAACCCCCCTCCCACACCAAAACTGTTTTCCTCCACCTGGACTTTAAAAATTTAAGTAGAAAGCTTTTAAACATTGTATTACCCACCAACATGTTGTTCTAGTTTTTGTAATGTCAATCAGAGGGAGTACCAGACAATGTGAGATCACTTTTCAAAAAATTTGTAGGTTCCTTCTTGATAGTCAAACTATGGCTATCTGAAACAATGCTAGTGTTATCTGGAGCCCTGTGTTTGAAAGGATCAGATGAATGAAAACCAGAAATGTATTATTTTGTCTTCTATATTAGATGTTAAAACTAATGGTGTTCCTGAGCATGGAACATTACTAGTGCACTATTTAACTGAGAAGGAAATCAGGAAGAACAAACCCAGTACTGAGACCTGTGTTTTAAATTGGTAAAGATTTGTTTAAAGTTTTATGGTATAAAACACATAAAACCCAAGCTTGAGAAACAGTAACACGCTCTAGAAATTGTTACTCCAGTGTGGCAGACAGTTGTGTTTAAGTACATAGTATTTATTTTCCCATTGTTATCGATGCCTGCTCAATTCAACCGCCGGGTAAGGGCAGCTGTTCAGAGCTGCTCCTGTCCCTTCGCCACGGCACCGCCGCCCC
>NW_009614398.1:0-6893 GCF_000690535.1 Cariama cristata | reverse complement strand
TCCAACCAAACCACTCTATGGTTCTATGATCTTGTTTCTAAAGGGTTTCAAGTGACAGGTGATTTATTATCTGTCTAAGCCAAGACTATGGCTGCTTAATTAGCCTCATTAGTCCTTGTTTCTAGACTGACTCTATCAGGACATAACTTTCAGTTTCCAGATCTCATCCTGCTTTTTGATGCTGTCACATGGCGAGATGCCACTCCACACAGCTCCTGCATGGGATCTTTGCCTCCTCTTAGACAGGTTAAACAGCATGATGTAGGTACCAGTGCATTAAGCAGAGTGCTGTGCAATGACTGCATAGTATGCCT
The DNA here is from genome assembly GCF_000690535.1 of Cariama cristata. Taxonomy (NCBI): domain Eukaryota; kingdom Metazoa; phylum Chordata; class Aves; order Cariamiformes; family Cariamidae; genus Cariama; species Cariama cristata. Next base: position 6,579 of record NW_009614398.1, on the reverse strand, counting down.
TAGGGTATCCTCCGAGAACGTCGCATCCCTCTGAATATGCTATGTGGGAGGAACAAGGTGATTATCATATCCAAAAAGTTGCCTTGTCCAACAAAATGGAAATGTGATTTACAGACATTCTCACTTAAGTGTAGCAGTCATCTAGAAGAACTGACACACCACAGCATAAATTTGATACTTTTCTTGCTAAAATGGGCAAATGCTCTATCAAGAGGAAGACAGCCTTCCCAGATAAATGAGATAGAAGGAGTATTGAACTGGTTCCAATGCCCACGAATTTAAGAGTATGCCTGCTGAATCAGATCTTCCCTGCACTCAGTCAAAGATGCTGTGGTCTGTTTCTAGCAGGTCACCTGTTTTGCCAAACACACACAAGCATGAACAGCCCAAAAAGAAGCCATGTTCCATGTTAGGAGCTTTGTATTAAGCCTACACTTAACCAAAAAACAACACTGAGCCCTTTACCACATGTTCACCAGCTGAAGAAAGAGGTGCTGAGGCCAGGCAGCTTCTTCCAGGTGTTGCATATGGGCATCTGTTGGGCATCCACACTGGACCATGTGCCCCACAAATATTTTGGACTTTGGAGCCTTCTCATCGCACATGTATTTGGTTTCCAGAAGCCATTGTGGCTCCTCAGGCAGCTCAGAGCAAGGTGTGAGCTGCTGGTTTGGCTGGTATGCCCGCTCTGAGGTGATGATCTCATGATCTGAACATGGGTAAAATGTTCACATGGGTTAAATATTTATGTGATGATGTGTTAGCATCAATGACATCATGCAGCATGGAGTTCCATGGTTAATTGCACATTATACGAAGAATCACAGTTTCTTAATTGTTTTGAACCTGCTACACGACTATCTAATTTGAAGACAACACATTGTTGTAGGCTGAGAAACACTCAATGATACTTTGCTATTGAACTTCCGCATATACCTCCTCATTTTATTAACCTCTATCACATTCCCCCTCAGTCATCTCTTTTCAGGATTTTAGCCTTAGTCTGTTTCTTTTTAAGATTTTAATCTTGGTCTGTCTGACTTAAACTCCTAGTTTGGACCCCTTCTACTCATCCTTTTCTGAACCATTTCTACTTCTGCCATGCTTTTTCATAACCCGGCAATCAGGGTTGTGCACTGAACTGTGCACTGAAATGTGGGAGCACTCTGGATTTATACAGTGGCAAACCAGTGTTTTCTACCTCTTTCTCTCTTCCTTTATGGATAATTCCTCACATTCAGTAGGTTTTTTTGGCCCAGTGTAGAGCCCTGAGCTGTTCAGCTCTGACTCCCAGCTGTGTTTCCCTAGTGCTAGGAGGTGGTTCAAAGGCCATCACTGTGCACACAAAGTTAAGCCTGCTTTTCCCTCACTGCATGATTTTCTATGTTGCGATTTGAATAACACACGCTACATTATTGCACAGTCATTCAGTACAATTAGGTCCTTCTACAACTGCCTTCAGTAAATTTTCTTTTCCACTCTCATGAATAATAAAGCATCTGCAGGCTACAGCCCTTTATTATACAGTCCCTTCTCCAGATTCGTTATGAATATGCTGAAGAGTCCAAGTCACTGCACAGAGCCCTGGGACCTCCTTTCATTTATTCCAGCCCATTGCTTCCTCTTCTAATGAGTTTTTAGTCCATGCAAGGGATTTCCCTCTTATCCCATTGCTTCAGCGAAGCAGCTTGTTAAAAGTTTCTTGAAAATCACAGTCCTTATTCGATTATTCATTGATTCCTTCAGAATCCTCCAGTGGATTTCTCTGCACTGAAGCTCTTCACCATTGTATCCTGTTTATCACTTCTCTGCTAATTCTGTTCTTTGTCATCATCTCTACTGATTGCCTGCAGTGGAGATCAAGTGTATTAATCTGCAGTTTCTCACATCTGGGCCATACAATTTTAAAAGAAACTATGTAGTGCTTATTACTGACTTTTTCACTTGTACTAAGGAAATTTTTTTGCAAGATGCTCTACTCCATGGTTAGTAATTCAGCAATTTCTTAGGTAAATTCCTCCTGTCTCTGCTGATCTGTCACCATTCATCTTACCAAGCTGTTCAAAAGCCTGTTCTACTGACTGCTAAGTCTGAAACAGTTCCTCTGTTTCATCTGCCATAAAGATGGATGAGCACAACCATAAGCACCTTCATTTAGCTTTAATGCTATACCCTTCTCTTCCTGGCTGCTTTTATGCCTTGGTCACCTATTGATGCTACATTTTCTGGCTGGTGTTCCGTTCTTCATGAATTTAAAAGGGATTTAATAGTTTTTTATGATGTTGTTAGCAAGGTATTCCTCAACGTCTCTTTTTGGTTCTTGCCAGAACTCTACTACTTCCTGGTCTTTGAAAACCTCAACACTCTGGCTATTTTGCTGGGTTTGGTCTACCTGTTAACTGATACATGTTTCCTCTGAGCCCTCTGAACAGTATCTTTAAACAAATTTCATGCCAACAATAGATAGTTCTTACCATTGAGTTGTTCATTTTAATTTCTTCTAAATAAATTTAATTATTTTCACGTAGCTGCTCCCTTGAATTACAGTGTTTACATTGCAATAGACTTTTCTGGCTTTTTTTATCCTACAAAGATACTGTATTTGAGTGTATTACAGTCACTAATACAGAACAGCTTTTAAGAGGAGCATTTGGAAATAGAAATTTAACTAGAACTTGAAGACAAGAACTGTTTCTTCTCTTCCTAGTTTCCCGCAGTCCCTTACAATGTCCATAGTACGGTTCAGTTTCATACCATGCCAGGATGTTAGCCCAGGCTACATGGACTAACTCAGCTCTGTTGCCCTCTCGGCCTGTCTGGCCTGGCATGTTGCGAACATATTAATACTCCTGCTCAGGTGGGAATGGTAAATCCCATCGCTCTTTTTCTCCTCCTGGAGCTTGTCATTTCAATCTAGTCATACATATCTTCCTTTTTAAATTAAGAAACTTGCTTTCCACAGGGTTATCCTGAGAGGAGTATGGAATAAACTGTCACCGACAGACCCTGGGGAAAAGTTCAGAATGTCCCAATGTTGATACAGGCAGGAGTCTTGCAGGAGCTGGGGAGCAGGGCACCCTGCCTTGGAGATACAGTCACACAGGTATTTTATCACTACATCCTGGGGCTGGAGGAGCAGAAGACCCCTATGCCTCTCGACAGGCTCTGAGTAGTGCCATTACTTTCTTTCTTACCCTGAGCTATAATCAGCATGTATGAAGGTGAGGCTTCCCCAGGTAAGCTTGGCCTGCAGCTGTGAAATAGCATCAAACCTGCCAGATTTGCTGTGGCAGGGGTTTTGACATGGGCACCTAACCAATATGCTCTGTAAATGTCACACGTGGTGCTGCCAAGATCACATATTGGAGACCCACACATAGCAAACCCAACAAAACCATGAAGTTTCTGTGTACTAGACTTTCTTGGCACAGCTGTTCCCCACAAATGAAAGGAGTCTAAATTGTCAGGACTCCAGGGAAATTTGCTTCACAAATTTTCTACAGACATAAGCCAATTGCATTTGAACAGGTTAGAAACAGCAAGTGAGATACATGGTAGAGGAACATGAACATTCGATGAGGAATCTTAGACATAAGTGCTCAGCTCTGCACTAATACCACTTTCAATTAGGAAGCGTCTCCTTGAATAATGGTGTCTGAGCTTGAATCAAAAAAATGGTGCAAGGTATTTCCCGTATCAGGTGCTTGTATATGAACAGTCCTTCCTGCCTGGGATTATGTGGATATAATGCTTACAGCTTGTTTGCTTAGGTTTACAATATAGGGTTCACTGGCATTGCAGGAGGGCTTGTCTGTGCTTGTACTGATCAGCTATCACCTCCTCATTGCCAGAGCAAGCTAAGGACCAAGAGAGAAGCAAACTGCAGCTGATATTTTGGGTGTGCACAGTATGAAGTGATATGCATGAAGTGCTGGCAGTAGGGACTGCACTCCATAAAGTACTCTATTAGCTCAGGGAATTGCTTCACGCAACACATCATCTTTTTTCTTTTCTTTTCTTTTTTTTTTTTTTTTTATGTGAAGAGAATAACTTTCTTACCAGAAAAGAAATCTCTGTCGGAAGCTTTGGTTCTAGTGGCATCCTTCTGAATTTTATTTCCTAGATAAAATCCACAAATCTGCCTGTTGAGTCTGAAAAACCCAAATCACAAGTCTACAGGAAGCTAACCTAAAACCTTGTGGAAAAAAGTGATACTAGAGGAGTGTTTCACTGATCTTAACCTGCCTAGCCAGGCTCACTTCAGCAACAAGGAGAGGGTGTGCTGGAGAGTACTTACAGTGTCTGACTGCGTGCACGGGGAGTGCACTTTAATAGGAGTTTAGCACCCTGCTAACATACAGATACCTACATGTAGACATATAAATATAGGTGTCTTAAGATGTGATTCAACCTCCTCTGGTCAATTATAAGAAGACTATTAGGGATGGTGATGCATGTTTTGTAATTTATGGATAGCTTATATGCTGCTGAAGTGAATCAAAATTGTGCAGGGCAATTAGAGATTTGGGAGACTTTGTGAAAGTGAGATGTTATTTATTCTTCTTTATTAAAGGCTACAAATACCTTAGAGTTGCAAGAGCTTGGCTAAGGGCCCCCTTTCTTCAGTTTTGTACAGGGTTTGGTGATGCCATCCTGACATGCAAAGATCTCACAGAAACCTTCCAAACTTCAGTGAAATTCCTGGTTTTCCCCATTCATTTCATTTCATCCTCCTTTTAGTCTGAAAGATGTAGTGGAGAAGAAGGGGAGGAGACAGTTGTGGCAATCCTGGGAAAGTCGGCAGCTCCCTGGCACCAGCAGGGAGCAGGGCAAGTGGAGTTTGCCTGGTAGAGTCAGGGCAGTGTTAATATTTGTGGAAGCAAGAAAAAGCAATTTTCTGATCACATGGTTTGGGGAATATGACTCATGCTTCCCAGTCTCCTGAAAGTGTTGCAAAGTCTGGTCTGTATTGTAGATTTTGAGGGATGCATCCCAGTGGGTCTTTGTGCTTTGGTTGTTTCTGTTAAGCTGCTTCCCTGAAGATAAGCTGAGTCAGTCTGCTCCTTTTAAAGTCCCTGTGTTGCATTCAGTAGTCACATTGCTCCTCCTTTCCACGCTGTGGTGTTTTACAGGCAGGGACCCACAGTACAGAAAATGAAAGCAGCTTCCCACTGAGCAGTAACATATCAATGCAAAACGAGGGATGACTGGGACTCGCAGTCCGGTGTGTTGGTCCTGCAGCCATACTCCTCGTTCTCCTAAGACAGCAACACATCAGGAACAGTTGAACAGTGTGGTGACATTGCTGCTTCTGTCTGCTGGCCTTTAAAAGCATGAATTCCACTGAGAAAACCAGCCAAATTGCTTGGTTTCAATAGCAGAGAAATTAAAAATAGCCAGTGGATAACAACACTCTGTGATAACGTTCTATGTTTCAAAATTTTTGTTTGCATCATAATGAAAGGAAAAAAAAAAAAGTCCAAATCTTTGAACATTTTCTTGCTGATCCCAATTGCTTGAATATTCATTTGCAAAGTGAAAAAAGGGAGTTTCAATATGAGTTTTTTCACTAAGAGAACCTTGAAACTCAGAAATCCTCTGCCAAAACTATGTTAAAGCTGATATGTATCCACAGAATATTCAGACTTTCAACCAAGCATTATGTTTTCATGGAAATGTGTTTTGTCAAATGTTCCCACCAGTTCTAATTGAAACTTGTTCCTTCATCAAGATGCAAACATTTTCTTTTGACATCATTCAGATATGGTGATATAAACCCGTATTTAAGTGGAATGCCTCAAAAAAATAAAAAAAGGAATGTTTTGTCAGTGTTGAAATGAAATCAGAAAATCATGTCTCCCTTTTCCTGTCAAATGTCAAGGGAATGGAGATGTTACCACAAATGTTTCCACTTCAACAAAATTGTGAGTCTGTGACGGAAACTCATGCTACAAAAATTATTGTGACTGACTCTACTAATGACAGCAGAGCAGGACCATAGAAAAATCTGTACAAACTCTGGAAATCCCTGTGTACACTCCCTCTCTGCTATCAGCTGTCACTGATATTGGGCTTTCATCAAATAGCAGCAGCAGCAGAGCCTGACATCCAAATCACAACTCCAACGGCACGTGTTGGCTCACCCAGAAGTAAAGACAGTGCAAATGGGTGGTAATTATACACCAGTTTGTAAATGCTTCAGAGTTGGGTGGGACTGCAGGGAGCCACGAGTGTGTCTGGGGTGCAAGGGTAGAAGTGTGCAGGTGTAGCTAGTGACAGCTGCGTATTGATGTTTCAGAACTGGTGTCTTTATTACATTGCGGCCACCCTTCCTCTAGACCAGCCTTGGGTTTCAGCTCTTCCTGCAGCTGTGGCAGGAAAGATTTGCCACCTCTCAAGCACATTTCTGGATGAGGGGTTGGGGGGCAAGGAGGGCAGATGAGAGGGTGTGACAAGTGTGTTAGTGGCACCAGGGAGTGGAGGTGGGGAGTGGGAACAGTCACAAGGTGTCACACACCACATGCAGCTTCATTTTAGTGTTAACAGGTGGATTGAAATCATAGAATCATAGAATCATTA
>NW_009614397.1:0-9256 GCF_000690535.1 Cariama cristata | reverse complement strand
TGTGGAGGTTAGAGAGTACATGGAGCTAGGGCATGTGGAAAAGCGCTTCGCCCCCTTATCCTCCCGCGGGTAGGTGGGGCTGCGGCGTCTCCTCTGCCGGTGGGCTATTTTGCATTTATTTACTGACGTAGACTTGCGTTTTAAAGAACGAATGACACAATACACAAGAGTTTTTCCACTATAGCTTGGCCAGTTCAAGGAGAAGACGTACACTACCGTTAACTGGGGAAGTTAAATGATGTGTGTAGCTCCCAGGATGTGCTAGGGCCTTGGCTTCACGACTTCTCGTCTGCATGCACTCTGCTGCTTGTGATTAATAAGGAGATGCCTGCTTGCCTGGAAGTGCGGCGTAGTTCCTATAATAGCCTCGGTCACAGGAAATTAGAGATGAGATGTACATCTGAAAGTCAGAGACCGACTTTTTGGTTGTCAAAAAGGGAATGCCTTTCCCAGAAATGAGCAGCAGGCCAGGTACTCGCAATATTTTAGAGTATTTTGGAGCTTTACCTTTATGGTACATTATTACTATCTCAGGCATTTAAGTTATTAGGAATAAAAAGTTGCACAGAGTGAAATGCATACTGAAATCTTAATGGGTCTGAATCCTGGAAGGCTCTGTGAGGGTATGAGCAAGAGACATTAAAAGCCAGCTCTTAATGTCTATCACATTTTTTGTATCACACAAAACCTGGAATTGTTTCAGAATCCCTACATTAAGTTAGTTTGACAAAATACATTTAAATCGTGCAGGTGGAAGTCCTAAAAATGTATCAGTAGCAAGTAATCCTAAACTAACTTCTTTTTATACAGAGATGCTGAAAAACAAAAAAAACTGAAAATCAGAATATATTAAGTCATGTCTTTAAGTCAGGCCAAACAAACTTCTATGAGAAGACTTAATTTACACGTTTATTTACAGTTTGAAAAGAAAAACATTCCCTTGCAACCTCTCAAAATATTTACACTGTGTCCTGAAGTTAGAAGACTGCTTCTGCACATTGACATACCAAAAGTGAATCAAATTCCATATACACAAAGTACATGCACAAGGTTTCCAGGTAGCAGAATTAAAAAAGAAACACTTGTACAGTATAACTGAAGCTTCAGATCAAATCTCTCAAATTAAAAATGCAGTAAATTACGTAGAAATATCTATAATTACCAATTGCAGTTTATCAACTCTAAAGAACTCCAGTGCAAAGCTGTTGTTTGCATTAGTGAATGTTGCCATCTTGATTCTGCAGTCTTTATGCCCCCAAGCATAAAAAAGTGGTAATGTGCAAGGATTGCAGAAGTATCAAATCTTAATTGAAATATTCTAAAGCATGGACTTCCTCAAAAGGAAATTATTGCCTGTTTCATTGTATTCCTCTAAGAAAATTTCATAGGACATTAATACCAATAGACAGATTTTTCTTTTTGTGAGTTGTATATTTCTCTATGAAATCAGTTTTAAATTAAGGGCTTACAAAGCTTCCTGGAATGAAGGCTTTTTTCTCTCTAATTTTAAAATAATTCCTAGCTTTTTGTGGTATACACGTAAGTAGTGGTGAAAGTGGTGCATCAGCCATACCTGGAGAGAGAGACAGATGATTATAGCTTAAGTCAACCAATATTTAGCATTCATAACTGTTATAAAACTAAAAAGTATCTATGTACTAACTAGTAACTCTAAGAACAAACCAGTATGCATTTAGACACAAGTTTTTATAGTGGTAACATTTTTATTCTACTAAATTTCTCTGAACAAACTAAGAAGGTTCTCCCTTACGCAAGAAACAAGCAGAATGTAATATGACAAATCTATTTAACTGTGGACTTTTCCATTTTATAGAGTAGGAACACTTACCCGCTGGTGCCAAGGATTTCAGAGATTCTAAGAGATGTGGACTAGAAAACTTGACCAGACATCTGAATGGTTCTCTTTTATCCAAAACATCCATTTTAGGATCACTTCTAAACATCGTCTCAAGCTGTTAGCACAAAATTTAACCAAGGAATATAAGCAATGAATAGGTTTTATTTATGTTATTATTTAAACATAACAATAAAAATGTACTATGCAATAAGACTGTATCTTACTTGTCTGTTACTTGTAATGTTAACATGATTCCAGATGGAAGAATATTTTAATAAAATTAGAGGGTGCCACCATGTGGTAAACAGTTTTCTGCTGAAAGAGGCAGCATGTTCAGTAATATTTTAAAACATTAAGTATTTCTTAGAATTTCCAATATATCTGGTCAGATAAAATCCATACATCATCCAAGAAGTTAAATTATGCTATTATATTTAGTGTGAGCTTTGTGTGTACTTCAAATAACCCTAATTTCTCATGCTTCAACACACTACTGGTGTAAGTCTACCTTTATTACAAAAATAAGTCAAAATGCCTAGTTCACAAGGCTGAAAGACTGAAATATGATCTAGGATTCTGACCAAATCCCAGTGCAAATCCGTTTCTTAAAGATACTTTTATCTAAATTATTTTCAAATGCCCTCCCCAAAAGTTTTTTTAAAAAACAACTCTTATTTCTTCAATTTGCAATTCAATGTAGCTTCCACTACATTAAAATTATTACAAAATCCAAAATTTGTTGGTTTTACTACCTTATATTGTGCAAATTCAAGTTTTGGTTGGGGACCATCACCAAAAACTTCCCGATTCACACTCTGTATTCTCTCTTTCTCATTTTTGTTTTCTTGAACTATCCTTAAATCTGATGCAGGGGAAAAGAGTAGGGAAGAGAAGGAAAAAAAAAAACAGACAACTTTGTCAGCTGATACAATACTGTTTTTCTGATCAGATTATTCCAGTGAAAATCTGAAAATAATACTTTTAAAGAATTCCTCACAATCTTTCTTTCATAAGCTAGTTGTCTCCATCATTTACATTTTCAGTTCTTACCAAGAGAAAAACCCAAGCTGAAATATATATTCACTATATGAAATAGTGGGCATTGAGTATTTTTGGTTTCATAACTGTGTCCAATGACAGCACTCAGGAAATACTTCTCCTAGCAATAGCCAGTATTATGGTATCCCTCCAGGGATGGATAATACCATGTGAATGTAACATATGTACATTTCTTGTTATGAATCTTGCTTCATAAGCCAGCAGTAATGATGTTCAAACTGCCGTTTAATTTGAAATACACATACCACTTTCTGGTGCTACTTTTCTTTCTTGTAGAGGTCTTGGATAATAACTTTGGAAGTTCTAAACAGAGAGAAAAAAAAAAGGGCGTAGCTGAAAAGAACTTTCCATATCTCTTTTTACTTCTCATTCTGCAAGCGAGTATTCTTCCAACTTTTGATAATTACTGGACGTTAGAAAGCCTAGTTTTATTTTGAGAAAAGAATGCCTGTCCTATGATATTTGTGAACATTTCCTTGTTTAAAAGTTTTATATGGACAAGGAAGATAAGTGACCATTCTAATAGCCTTTGGCTCATTACTCTAGGAAGCCTAGTGAACTGATGCTAAAAAAATCCTAGGACTGAATTGTTCATACAATTTTTAGACCAAGTTTAACCATCAGGAATAACAATAATAAAGAGTAGATGGGATACCAAGTAATTACATCTCCATTGTAATGTTACCTTAATGAAAGGCTGTGCACCTCAGTAGTTCAATATTATTTTAACTTGATGGTCTCTCGAAAGAGGTGAACTTTCCCCCCTGCCTGGAGGGTGAGAACTAGGCCTGAAACAAAAAGCAAGACTTATCTTAGGATGTACTTGTGGAGTGGCTCACCTGGCTATATCTCTTAAACACAATATCTTTAAGGGAGTTTAAAGAATGACCTCGAAGCTCCATTTCACGGATGTCACGGTAATTGGCAGCAACAACCAGGGCCTTTAAATAAAAATTGAAATTGTTCTTAACAGTCTTAATCATCACAGTGTTTATAATATGGAAAAGTATAGCATTTCTAGACATTGCAATGTTTTTGTTTCAGGGGAAGCAACTGCCCTTTAACTAGAAAGAGTCTCATGTCTGAAAAAATGTTGAACAGACTGTTATTAAGCTTAGATTAATATTTAAAAGCATTCACAGGATTAACCAGATAAGCCCTATTGCCTTATCAGCTGAAAAATAAAGAAATAAACAGACAATGAAATAATTAAATTACTAGTATGGAAGTGTGCTAAATAGAGAAAAAAAGACCACCAACACTGATCACCATGAGCTGACAGAAAATGTCTTTTAAAACGAATTAATAGCATTCCCTGATGAGCTAATATGTTTAGTTCTTGAAGTTAACTGTGCTGACGGAATATTCTTCAACTTCTATGAGACAATTTAACCAAATACTGCTTGACACTTAAGAAATTAGAACAATTCAAGGTCAGCAAAAATCCCAGTAAACTGAATTTATTCATGGTGCACCATTCCAAAGGTCAGAAAGATTGATTTTATCACAAGCTAAGGGAAAAAAAATGACTATGTAAATTAATAAATTATGTTAAGTGATGAATTTTTACCCCTCCTCTTAAAAGCAAACACAATTATAGCTCTACATGACCGTGGTGAAGTCAGGGTCTATGCAGCATTATTTGGTACCTGACATAGCAGAGGCAAGTTGCTCTTAAGCACTGAGGCAGAAATGAAGACATAGGGAGTCTGTGAATGGTACACAACATAGCTGGTCTTGTACTGGTTTGGTTTTGTATAAGGTGTTCCCCAGGCAATTCTAATCCAGATTGCATTATCCTCGTATTCTCTAAAGTTGATGGTGACCTAATAGAAAAAGAAAAGCTTTGACTTACCAGCACAGTCAGGTGTCCATGAAGATTTTGTTATCTCTTAACCGTGTGTTCACAAGACCCAAAATTTAGTACAGCACTGCTTGAATAAGAAACAAATCCCACTAGTGTGGTCAGGACTGTATTTAAATCTGATTTCCACAGAAAAATGATAACCTCACAAACTGAAAAAAAAATTACCTTTCAAACTCTAACATGACTTTTCTTCCTGTTGATATATATTTCCTTCTGAAGGGCAAAAATAAAAATAGCTTATTACAAAAGCCTTGATTTCTCTTTTGGGAAAATAACACCACAAAAAAAAGGTGTCTATTTAGGTGGAGGGCTAGTGGCAATATTTCCAGTATGTCCAATTTTTGAGAAACTAAACTTTTGATCAACTTGTGATTCTAGACCTGAATATAATATTTATCACTGCTCAAGAATACACAATCAGAAACCTGAAGAAGATTCCATTTCCTGTTCTTGTAGATTTGCTCCTCAGTTACTTCTTTCTACCTTGACCTAATCTGGGTGACTTAAGAGTGGGAAAACTTCCTTTAAAAACAAACAAACCCAAAACTCTCCATTTGACTAAGGCACACATCGCCAAGTCTTTAGTCCAACTAGGTCATAAACTGTTTAAATTGCTAGGCCAATATCACTTTGAGAAGTTTTTGCCTTTTTTTTTTAAATAAAAATATTGCAAAACTTTATTACAATAGTTGTATGAACTACAGCTGATTACCTGTTAGTCTGACTTGTATCTGTTGCCCTCTACTGTTGTCAGTGGGAATCCTTTGTGCATCAAGAAGTGACAAAGCTAACTAGGCAGAGGCATCTTCTATTACCTTGCTTAAATGAAGCTGGTGAGCTAAAGCAAGAAAAGGCTTCTGCAAATTGCTTAGTAAAAAAGTGAGATGATAGTATTTCCTTTCCATTTTTTTCTTACCACGCTCATTTCTGTAGTCTAGAAACTGCTTCTTGCTATTGACAGTGGTCTTTCAGTTGTTATAATGTAACGAAATACCAGGGCCAAGTTCTCACAGCCATCACAAACTATCATTTCAAAGCCAGAACTGGAAGGAAATGGATACAATTTTGCTACTAATCTAAGTCACAATAACTGAACTTCCTTGTCCTGCTTACTGGCTACTTCAAATTCTCTGTATACTGTTTGATCTCATTTTTGTTGTTTGTGTATTGTTATTGGGTAACAGGACAAAGCAATATCAACTTACCTAGGCAACACCTACACTCAAACAGGGCAAAGATTTGACAGAAAACATAAACATACTGCCTTTCATGAAGCCAGTAATATTTTAAGGCAAACTTACAATTTATTTCACTCCAGCATAAAGTTGCTAGAACAGATATGCAATACATTTTTCCTATTTCACATGCAGTTCCTACCATTACCAAATGAATAATCCCATTTAATTTTTGATGCAGACTGTAAGAAAAAAAAACCCACCTCTCTAAAGTTATGAAAACAATCTGTTGATGCCAGAGCTGTGTAAGAAATTTAGAATGGATATATTCTTACATTTTTCAAGGCTGACCGAAGCCGTCTTTTAAATTTTTTTTTGAAATCCATTAAGTCAAAAAATGCCGTTTCTTCCCCTGTTACACAAAAAAAAAGAAACAAGAATTGTGTTTAAAAGAACTAGTTCAGAAATGTTTTTAGTTTTGCTGAAATAAAATTAAGCAGACAAAGCTGAAGTTGCATGGCCTTATACAAAAAGCTGTATATTAAATTTCTGCATCATTATTGCAATATAGAGAAAAGTTTAATATTTAACTAGTAGTAAATATTTTCTAATAATTGCTTGGAAAGTTAATAGAAAATATTCTAAAAACATTAAAGATCTCTCAATTGAAAAATCCATACTAGACTATAGTTAAATGTTAAAGATATCTCCACTGAAAAAATCCATACCAGACTATATTTGCATTTAAAATGTACGATATGAGGCAGCACTGCAATAAGTTACTGAGAACTGTGAGATTACAGTAAGGAAAGATATTTTACCTGTTTTGTTCATCTGGTAAACATGCCACACTCTTTTGTCTGGATAGATGTGGCTGTCTAAGAAAAACAGAGATTGCTCAATAACATAGCATATTATCAAATGGTAATTAAAGGAACAAATAATTTTACAATACTTTTATGACCAGGTTATTTTAAAAAGATTACTTTTGATAATGCAGTATAATTTATTGAGCATTCTTAAACTGCCACTTGTAGCAAACCTAAAGGCAAAATATTTTTTTAATAAAAGAGATGCGAAGGTCTTTTGTAATTCAGTTAAGCAACTAATAAAGGGTATCTCTGAGGTTCAATGTCTGAAGAAAGTTTTTACCTAAAATGACCAAAACTCAGTCTAAACTCAAACTAAGAAGTGTAGACTGTTAAAAGAATCCTTGAGATTTAAGCTATTATATAATCAAGTTGTGAATTAATATTGGTGTTGGTAGTTCCAACTGGAGTATTTGCTGACAGTTTTGCCTATATCAGTCCCTATTGGAGCATGATATTGCCGATTTTGAGGTTCAGTGCATACTGGAGACAAACATACCTGTCTACATTTATAAGTGTCTGCTGGCTGTAGCTTACCACAGCTACATCTACTTCGACCTCAGAAGAAGCAAATGTGCTTTGGCGGATTTTGAGCTTTTGAAATTTTTTTCAAAATTTCAGATCCAATAAGATTCATCATCTAAAATGTAATCTGTTTACACCAAATGGATCTGTGCCTCATTAGGGCAATTGTTATGTAATTAAGGGCATTATTAAGTTACTCAGAAAAAATATAAAGGTGTTATTTTTATTCATTTGTTTTACTCACAAATTATATCTAGGACAGCTGCTTGCTTTATGTCTGCAGAATTTTCCTAGAAAGAAGAATAACAGTCCATGGTGAACTGCAGGTCCAGAATGCTCTATCACACTGTTTAATAAGTGAAAAAAATCTCAGTATTGGTAGTTTAAATTACATTGTGCTGAAGTCCACAGCATGTAGACTCTTCTCAAAGACACCACACCCAGTCCTAATGTGCACACAATAGAGTTTTGAAAAATCAATAACAAAAGCTATTTCAGCAAGGTTGAAGTGTTCCTCTGCAGAGGGAGCAGGAAGAATGTTGTCCTTATGGTATGATGTACAAGCAATTAGAAAGTAAAATCAATGGGTATTCGTGACATTATGCAACACTGACTAGTATTTCACTGTCAGGAATTTTAGCTTGCTTAACTCTTCCTTATTTCATCTTTATGGCATGGAAAGATTTTAAAGAAACTTTATGACACTACTTGTTACAGATAAGAAAGTTTCAGAAACAAATGCTATTTTAAAGTATGACATTTGCTATCTTACAAGAATAACGTAACAGATTCTTGCCTGTAGTTTGATCTACAATCTGTGTAATTAGAGTATGAAATTCAAAAGTAATGACACAAAAGGCTATAGAATTTAAGACATACCAGTAATAACTGTATCTATCTGGGTTATGATACTATAAATAAAGACTCCTCCAGGTCAATGTAAAGATTCTTGGTACACCAAAATCAGAGTATGTAAGTAGGAGATCAGAAAACTTTTTTTTTGCTTACTGTATGCAGAATGGAAATAGTTCTGGCCAAGGAAATTTTACAAAAAATTCTGAAAAATCTAAAATATATATGCTAGTACTATCATTGCCCATACTAAATAGATTTAAATTAGCACTATGTAATGAGTAGACATCTCAATCAATGCCTTTATTTTACAACTTGAAAATACACCCTTTTTTAAAAGGCTTAACACACTTTTATCCATCTTGTGCAACCCAGAGTTCAAAACATGTACTTCAATACTTAGTAAGGGTCAATCCTGCACTCCTCTCGGACAAAATTGGTGGCATTATCAGCTCAGCTTTACATTTTCCAGACTTCAAATTGCCATTTGGTGCTGTGTTATGGCCAAAGAAAATTAATTTCTTCATCAGAATGGTTTTTTTTTTGACGGTGCTTCAACACGCATCCTGCATGTCACTGACAGGCAGTTCCCGAAGGAAAGGATTACCTCACAGAGTTGAACAACGTCTTGAGAAATATTCTCCTTTATCTGACCGAAGTTTATGGTTTGCAGCTGTGCCTCAGAAAGAAAGCCCCATTTCTGTAGCATTGTCTTGATTTCACTTCGTGGGATTTTTAGTACAGTTCTTCGGATATACTCAGCAACAGTTTCATCCATGACGAAGCCACCTGAAAAGCTGAAACGTTAACGAAGTTAAGACCAAGGCACAGGCGAACTCAGGAGATTTGCTCCCTTAGCGCAAAGCCGCACCTAGGCACGACTAGCAGAACATTGGCATCGGTCCTAAGCGCCGCACTACCACGCATTTCGACAGACACCAACGACAGCGAGTTAAAACGCTTCCTACGATAATTTTTCCCCAAGGCCTCAGGAGTTTTCCTCGCTGACCGAGTCCTAGCGCGAGCTTCTAGAGAGGGATGGAGCACCGGC
>NW_009614396.1:128628-134667 GCF_000690535.1 Cariama cristata | reverse complement strand
AACTACTTGAAAATTGACAGAAATATAGGTTGCATTAAATGCACATACATACCAGTTCCACATCAGAAGGTACGTTCAGTCCCGGAGGGGCAACAAAAGGTTCTTCATTTTCTTCAACGTTTTCTGTCTGAGCCGTGTCTACAAGAAATGACAGAATAAAATAATGTAGGACAAAACATGTCAAAGCACCCAAATGTTAACAAAAAATCATTAAAATAAAGTATATCTAAAAGGATGTGCAATCAAGGAATTTATCAAATGAAACTATAACCAGCATTTGCACTAAAGACATTTAAATACGGTTCCTCTCCTGGTGTTATGTGTAGTTTAATTAAGAATGCATAAATTACGTCTCAATAGAGGTATTAGGAAGTATAAAACTCTATAAACCTTAGCCCTGACTATAGTGCTGAAGACAAAGAAGTGTCAAATCAAATAGAAAACATATATTTTCTCAAATAGTTTAACTCCACAAAGGCACACAGAAATTTTAGCATCAAGCAAAGGAGGAAGAAGCAGCAGACAAAGCAGAAAAGGACTGTTTCTTTTGGTGGCGGCAGCTCCAGCTAACACTTGAAGTCTTCACAGAACTACGGCCTGTAATTCACATTACTGTTATCTGCATCTTCCAATACTGAATTTAACTCTACTCTGATTTATTAAAAATGAAAGTTAAGAATCACAGCCCTGCATTATGGGAAACTGTTACCCTATAGCAATCTATTAAAAGTCTGTACAGTTCAACAGCAGCAAAACATAACACAGATATTTCTATCTCACTTTTCCCCAAGTACTATCAAGTGTTATTAGAAAATGCCCCTTTGTTATCCAGCATTACTAAAAATTTTCTAGAAGATAAAGAGTTTAGTAAGAAAGCTCACAATGTTCCAATGACCTGCCATGAGGATCTCTGCTTCTCATCAGCAGCACTGAGAATTCCCACATTACACTGCAAGATTTTGTAATAGCTTAGCATAACACTTCCATGCTGCAACAAATATTAATTAACTAAATATTAACTTGTTGGAAGACTGGGTAGTTGAAGACTCTCTTTGCCAATGACTAAATCATGATATTTTAGCATTACTCCTAAAAATAGGACTTCATTAAGGCTGAAATACATTATTCTAGATCTCTCATCTTTCCAGGAAACAAAAATGTGGAGCAACTCAGACACAAACTCATGACAGCCATCTTACCAAATGAAACTGGAATTTTTATTTATTCCTTATACACTCAAAGGTAGATTCTGTAACATTATGGCACATTTTCACGCAGTTTTGCAAAGGCCTCCTACAATACAGACACCCTATAAGGTCCAGCAGATTCCCTTTGTAGTGGCCAACAAAGAGAGGGCATTCACTTTTATGACCTCTATGCAGTAGAGAAAGATGGGGGAGCCAAACTACAAACGTGTTCTTCTTTACCACCTCCAAATTTTCACAGGCTTACCCCTATATATACACAGATCTACACAAGATGAAAAACACCCCTGTGACAAGAAACACTCAAAAATTGTATCTAAATAGAACTTAGAAACTATTTGATTTCTAAGACAATGCAATTCAGCATCAGTACTGAAGACTACAGGAGAAACCTTTGGGAGAACGCAAGCAGCATGGACACTGCCCTGACACAACCTCTCACACACAGCAGTAAAAAAAATAAATCACTAAATAAGCTTTAGCACCTAAAATGATCCTGCATTGTAGTCATACCTTGGTAAAAAAAGCACAT
The DNA here is from genome assembly GCF_000690535.1 of Cariama cristata. NCBI lineage: Eukaryota > Metazoa > Chordata > Aves > Cariamiformes > Cariamidae > Cariama > Cariama cristata. The sequence continues at coordinate 132,930 of NW_009614396.1, read as the reverse complement.
CTCATACCAGGGTAACCAACCAATATGTAGTTAGACAACCCAATTGTTAATTAAAAATCCTAACTTTACTAAGATATAGTTCAATAACACTTGAAACCTTCCTTAAGACTCATGCAAAAATGCAAAGTTATCATAATTAAAGACAGGAAGATGAGAACCTGAATTCTGCACTTTCTAAGATCACAGAGAGGGGTACACTGTGTTGAAGATGGACTCGTTTATAGTAATTAAGACAACCAAATCTAAACTTGAAAAACATATATTCTTGCTAATTACTATTCTGTTTGTAATGATCTTTTCCTTCTTGACCAAGAAATATAGTGTTAACAGCCAGCCATGTGATGAATTAACTGGTTTTTTTCTGAATAAGAATCTGCCATACAGCAGAATTAAATTTCCTATCCTGACTACTGTAGTATTGACTGTGCTGTAGCAGGAAAACTTCTAAGCACATCTAGAGTAAAGTTTGCAAAAACTCAGTAACACAGTGCCATAAAGACTTGGCTGAAATGCTTTCAGATTGTTTTACTTGCATTTTAAAGAAACACACATTTTCAACCTGCAACTGCAAGTGAGCGACACAGAAGTGCTATGTTGTTCTTCCCTTGCTATTTTTACCCCCTACCTCTTTGTTTTGCAGGCTGATGTTCCTCCTCCTCAGTGGGTTCTGAAGGGTCATAATAATCACTGCCATAACGGAAGCCCACTGCATTATAGGTACCATCCTCTGCCAAAGCTTCACTCAGTCTTTTATATTCCTCCTCTTGAACAAAAATGCAATTACCATCATTAGAACATATTTAAAAGCTAATTTCTTTTTTTTAAAAAAAAAAAGTAATATTTCTTACTTTAGTTTTTAAATGAGAAGTTTTTAGCTAATCATTTTAGGTTTCATTAAAAACTGAACAGAAAAAGACAGCATGTACATATGCTGATTACTTATTTCTTCCTGAAGAGATAAACGCTGTGGGTTAAAACACTCTAATGTAATTATACATACAAAAGCACAGAATTTCATTTATACGACACTAAAAATGATGCAGAATGTGTTTATTTGGGGTTTTTTGGGGGTCTGAAATCCCAGTCTGCCCTCAGAATCTGGGCAATTTCTGTGTGGATCTATATTTAAACTATCCTGAGGTCCTCTCACATACGCAAAGACTCCCGTTTTTCGAATCCACTGGGTACTGTCAAGATAACATCAAAAAAAGAGAGTATAAAATTAGGAGTAAATTTAATTTCACAATTATTTATTTAAACATGTGCTAAACTCAGGAAGTTTCCTTGAGCAATACCTTGCCTCGCCTCCTCCTCAAGCAAGTCCGTATGCAAGGCTAAATACCTCTCTTCATCACAGAGGGCTTCTATTCTAGCTTCCTCTTCAGACAATTGATAATCTCTGTTCCATGTGGAATATTCAGCATCATATTCAGAAAGGTCATGTAGGTGACCACGTCCATCGTACCTGCAAGATGAAACAGCTGGTCAATGCAAAAAACTTAGGGCTTGGGTTTATGTGACTACTTAAATACTTACCCATTAAAAATGAAAAAAAATACTTATATGTTAAAGCATATTTCCTTTTAGAAGTTACGTTTAATTTTGCTAATCATTTGTCACCAACTATTGAAAATTTGTTTAATAGTCTAAATTCCTCTCAAAGAAACTAATAAATTATTACAATTAAAGGCAAAGGTATCCTTTAATAGTTTAAGTGAGATCCATTTCCTTAACAGCTCTTACCGTACGTGCTTCAACCAACCAATCAATGTCACTTGCAAAATACGTTTTTCTGGAAAGTCAAATAGCTTACATTCACACAAACCCGAATACATAAATACCTATCCGTAAGAACCAAACGGTCGAAATTTCCTCGCTTCTTTCTGCTAGTCCCGAACTCTCAGGAGATATCTTCACCATAGAAACTTGCGTCCATTGGAGGTAAAATCATGGCTAGGCTCGGCCCCTAGCCATTTGGCTGAGGAAATAAGTTCTGGGTTATGTGATAGAGAGACACACATACATAGGAACAGTAACATATACATGCAATTTAAGGAGGTTCACCGTAAAAACGGCAAAGATCAATGACGTACAGTTCCTTTCTACTAAGCAGAAATAATTTTATTTGCAGGAAAAGCACTGCATCGGGATAATGTTTATGCATCAGTAAGAGAAACTGATTGAAAAGTAAAGTGACAGTAAACTCGACTCCGCTGAGGTGTCTTCCCACACACAACTCTTGACTTGTGCCAACTTGCTAGATCAAAAACAAAGAAAGTAAATATTCTTATAGCAAAAAGTTAATGAAACACGTAGATCTGGTTAATCAAGCTCTGTCCACAGGCAAACTTCAACCCATGTCTTCTCATAGCAATGTGCTTTTCTTAAAATGGTGAAAATGAAGACTTCCTGCTGCTGGAGATAAAAAGAATCTAAGCTTCCAAAGGAGTATGTAAGATTAGTAATTGCAAGCTACCTTAACTTACAAATGTATGTTATTTAGATTTTTTGGTATTATATTCACATACATGCACATACTTAGTTTTTGGTCCCAACAATTTCTGTAACGCCTGTAAACCTGGTTACTGTTGCACAGGACCACAAAAATGGCCTCCACCTACTAATGAAATCTGTCACAAAAGTGATCTGGATTAGAAGTGTGCATCGTAACACTTCTATTCTCATGTAAGCAAGAAATTAACCACAGCTACAAACACTCATGGTTGTTTTTTCATGTCTTTGTGTTTATTCCAGTTTAACAAATTAATCTCAATCACAAAAATCATTAATGGCATAAACCCCAAATAGTGCAAGGGCATTGGGCACTTCTTTTTTCTCCAGTCTTATGGAAGGAAATGAAAAGACATTCCCTTACTGATATTCTTCCAAGCCAAATACAGTTGTTAAAACCAGAAAAATCATGTATAGCACCAAAACAGTGATGAAATTGAGGGAACAAATATCTATAGTATGTCATGTGATCCTTTCCAAGCCAAAATCCTTCCATCTTTCCCATTGAGGTTTTCAGGGTCAGCCACAACTCTTAAATTGTACTTTCAGTGCTCCACTCAGATATACCCAGCCTGACCTCCCATCTTGCCTCTCTCCAGGAAAACATTCAGAAAATTAATTCTGAATGAATTTATTTTTAAATCCCATCCTGCACTGCTGAAACAAGTTAGAGACCACAAGAAACACCAAAGCAGATTCTGTTACCCTTTCTGGCCATGAACCTCTACCTACTGCAAAACAACCAAAAAAAATCAGCCTGACATAAAATTTCAAAAGCAAGCACCCAAAATCAAAGCCATTCTGCCTAATACAGTGAGTCATGGCACAAGGAAAAAGTAATTAGGTCAAGAATCGCTTTTGGGGTATTCCAACAACAGCCTGCAGCCAGATTACGTAGGACAAATAAGAAAAGCCTATCTTCCCTAAGGTCAATAAATACCTTTCCAATCCTCACGCTGCACCCTACTCGCTTAGAGAACATATAAAGTGCCTAATAAGTATTTCCATGCAATAAGGCTCCCTTGGTTTGTGGTCTGCATTGAAAAGGAACAGATCATTCCCACTCTCCACTCCACCCTGTAAACCCTACCCTAACAAGTGGAGCAGAAAGACTCAACGCACACTGACTGTCAGAAGGAGGGGAACCTCCCCACACTGCCAGAGCAGGGAACCCCAAGTTCCCGCTGCTGGGGGGACAGCCCTGCAGCGTTATAAAAGCAGTATTCGAAGCACTCTACCAGAAGCTGCCCTCCAAGTCTGCCAGCGAAGAAGATCCCCACACGTCTGCCAGAGTGAGCCCTTTGGTCACCCCCCGCCCTCACTTGCCCACAGCATAAGGGGAGGAACAGAAAGAGGCTATAACAGGAGATCTCGCAGCAGAGTCTGGGGGTTGTGTTACACCGACCTATCGATCATGATCTTGGGGTCTCCCATCCAAGGAATAAGGTGTCGCCCCTGCTCCTGGTACTGAGCCTTCTCATCATCTCGAAACAGCTTGCAGGCATAGCCGAACACCAGCAGCTCCACACGGCTACTCCCACCTCCACCTCCTCCTCCACCTCCTCCGGGGGGCCCGGGGACCGCTCCCCCGCCTGACAACAACATTAGGGGCGGCGGGCCTGCTTCTTCTGCAGTCCGTCGAGAACCTCCGACCCCTCCGTACATCACCAGGGGATGCAGCGAGGAGGAGGAAACTCGCAGTAACAACGACTGTCCGAGAAGCGAGTCCCCCCGAAGGCCGGGCCCGCACTAAACTCCCCAGCTCCACAGCAACACAGTCGCCATCACCCG
>NW_009614396.1:128120-128321 GCF_000690535.1 Cariama cristata | reverse complement strand
GCGTCCTGCCGCGATTCTGGGGCTGGTGGGGGTTGTTGGACGCTTTCGTGGTACATCTCAGCTGGAATGCCTACGCAGAGCTTAAAAACAGAACGGAGGAGGTCGCGGAGGTTCTGGGTGGGGCAGGGAGCTGTGTCCCACCGGTGTCTGTCGCACTGCTGAGGAGCCCCACGGGCGACTGGCGAGGGGGAGTCATCAGCG